>NC_043717.1:1680243-1715902 GCF_006229205.1 Suricata suricatta | reverse complement strand
GTTTTATTTATTTTTGAGACAGAGAGAGACAGAGCATGAGAGGGGGAGGGGCAGAGAGAGAAGGAGACACAGAACCGGAAGCAGGCTCCAGGCTCCGAGCTAGCTGTCAGCACAGAGCCTGACGTGGGGCTCGAACCCACGAACGTGAGATCTGACCTGAGCCGAAGTTGGAGGCTCAACCGACTGAGCCACCCAGGCGCCCCCATCTGTGTCTTTTCAAAATCCAGCTCCTCATTCAATATTTCTCTTTCTCTCACTGACTTGTCTCGCTTAGCATGACACCCTCCGGTTCCATCCGCGTGGTTGCAAATGGCAGAATTTCCTTCTTTGTTTTTCCGCAAAATACTCGATTCTATGATAAACCACATCTTCTTGGTCGACTCATCTGTCGATGGACATTTGGGCTCTTTCCATACTTCGGCTGATGTCTACATCATTGTTGTAAACGCTGGGGTGCATGTGCCTCTTCCGATCGGCATTTTTAGATCCTTTCAAATGCCTCAAATCTTTAAAAAATTGCTTACTAGGGAACACAAATCCTGCTTCAACTTCTTCTTCTAACATACGGATTCTTTATTCACTGGACCTTTGGCTTATGCAAAACCTTTCTTCCAACTGCATTAAGATATAATTGATAAATAAAACTCTAACAAATTTCTCTTTCTGCTTTTTTTGGACAGAGCATGGAAATTCTGTTCGCCCAACAAATTCCAACTCCACAGCATAGTGTTATCACAGGGGATTCTTTCTCCCTCTCTCTCTCTGGGCCCCTCCTCTGCTCTATTTTTCTCTCAAAATAAATAAACTTGAAAAAAGAAGATATGGGGGCATCTGGGTGGCTCAGTCGGTTGAGCATCCAACTTCGGCTCAGGTCATGATCTCATGGTTTGTGGGTTCGAGTCCTGAGTCAGGCTCTGTGCTGACAGCTCAGAGCCTGGAGCCTGTTTCAGATTATGTGTGTGTCTGTCTCTCTCTGCCCCTTCCCTGCTCATGCTCTGTTTTTCTCTCAAAGTGATAATGGCCAAGAAAAACCTAAAGTTTAAAAAAAAAGAAAGAGAAGATGGCTCTGAAATACTACTCAGCCATTAAAAAGGAATAATTTATTGATGCATGTTATAATCTGATTGGATGCAGGGACCTCATATTAAGTGAGAAAGCATCAAATCTCAAGAACCCGGTCTCTAAAAAAAAATCCCTCTGCTTAGTACTCTTTTTTTTTTTAAATTAAAAGAGTTTTATTGTCCATTTGTTTTTAACAGAGGGAGAGACGGAGAGATGAACACACAGAATCCAAAGCAGATTCCAGGCTCCGAGCTGTCAGCACAGAGCCCAATGCGGGGCTCGAACCCACAAACCGTGAGATCATGACATAAGCTGAAGTCGGATGCTTAGCCAACGGGGCCCCCCAGTCGCCCCATTTTGCACTCTTGAAATGACACCACTATTATAATGGACAGCGGACCAGTGTTTCTCAGGGTCTCCCTTGAGGGGAGGGTCTGATTATAAAAGGTAGGGTGAAGGAGTGTGTTTTTCAGGATCCTGAGTGCGGAGATGGCTGACACAATTTGCGCACGTAATCAAATTCCATAGTAGGAGACACAAGCATTCCCACAAAAACCACTGAAAATAACCTCACATAACTTAGCTCACATTCTCCTACCAAGTCAGGCTGCTGGTCTGGACCATCTGCTGGGCCGGGATGCTACAATGACTGGTAAGCTTGAGGGAGGGGCAAACGGGAAGCTCCAAATTATTTTTGCAAACCCTGTGAGCCTCGGACTCTTTCTGAACCAAACCCTAAAAGCGTTCGCTGAACCAGGTTGCTAGTCCGTCCCCACGTGGCTGAATCACATCAAGCCAAAGATACCAACTCACTACTTAGTCTTGTTCAACTGAAGACGGTGAAGGGCCCCGTCCGCGGAAGCATCGATGACAAGAAGCCCCTCGGAACACATTCTCGGGATGCACTGGGTCCCCCGATCACTTCCCTCAGGTCTGGGGCAAATCCAAAGCCTGGTGGCTGTTGGTGGCCAAGTGTGAGTGCGAGTTCTTCTTATTCGCGGTAATTACGGTAGTTCCGTTCCGTGCCGCCGTCGCGGAGGCTGAATCCTCGGACACCGGGCATCACCTGCCCGAGCAGACCCGGTGATGTTCCTTCACATTTTCATCGGCGAGTCCACACGCAGCCTGGTTCTGTTGATGGCAGGTCCGGCTTCGCGGAACTGGGAGCTCCTCAGTGCTCTTCCAGGCCGCGAAAATCAGGTGAGGGCCCCGACAGGTGGCACAGGGTCCCGATGTCCAACCTCAGCTGGGAACACGCATCCAGAGCAACCGATGCTTTGTGCCCCCCGCGCATGTCCACGCAAGTGTCTGAAGCAGGTTCAACTAACAAAACACCGGTAGCAGGTGCTTAGATGTGCAAATGCAGCGTCCTCACATAATGAGGTCACCCTGCACGTCGGTGACCCCCATGAACTCTGACCTGGGGCGTTCCTATGCCTGTGTGTGCCCCTCCCCTGGAGCTCCGGTGGCCCCAGGATGCCATCCACCCCACACAAGGTGGCAGAGGGTGGTCGCACTCATCCTGGGTCCCAGCAGGGCTGCAGGCTTGTTTTGGGGTCAGCCTCCGTGCCGTGAGTTCCTTGCACCTTGAGATGCACCTGCTGGGTTAGGAGGAGACCCCAAGCTGAGCACCCAGAGTCCGCACAGACCCCACTCTCCAGCCCAGAGCCGGGGGCCATGTTGGCAGTCAGTCCTGGGCTGCCACGCCCCATGGCGTGGACCAGGCGGGGGCATCCCTCCCTGGACACGTGCCCTCCCTGCCCTTGGCCTGTGCCCTTGGCGTTCTCTCCCTGCCTGAGGCACATCTGTCTCCGTGGAGACGGTTACCTTGACTTCCAAGACGGTGTGCCCAATTCCCAGGTGCAGAGCAGGGCACCTCTTTCAAGAAGCAGAGGCACAAACCCGAAGGCCTGAAATACTCTCCAAGTTCCGAGATGCAGGTGGAAACAGCCACCAGAGGGGGTCTGCGTTTTCCCAGATCCCACGGCGGCCGTTTCCACTTAGCTTTGGGAGCAGGTGCACGTGCCCGTCAAAGCGGGACCAGTGTGTCTTTGGGGCCGGTTGTGCTCTGTGTCTGAGCAGTGCTCCCAAACCCGTTCTTACCAGGTTCTGTCCTAGGTGCAGAAGACCCAGATCCTGCCTGACAGGCATCGCCAGACTCTCGCTCTGCGCCCTGAAGGTCGGTCAACTCCAAGGTCAGAGACGGTCATCCTTCCTCCTCAGCCCAGAAGCGTTGATCCAAAGACGCAGAATCAGCTCGACTGCGGCAGACTTTCCCCGTGGGCGCCTAGGGGACTCCGTGTGCATCTCGGGGCCTGACCCCATGCCTGCCTGGAGTTACCCGATGGACCTTCAGTGGAAAAGCCCAGGAGCCAGCCCCAAACCGCTTACACAGCAAACAAAGCTCAGGGTAGTGATGGAGGCACCATCCGGTGGGGAACCACGTCTGCACCCTTCTTCAGCCTCCACCACCGGAAATGGTGGATGGGAAACACACCGGCCGTTGGTCAGAATGGAGTCTCAGGCTCCTCATTTACGCGGCTTGTTGCAGAGAGTCGCGGTGCACATCCCGAGGGGGCCTAGGGACCTCCGGGACGGCTCGGCTTCCAGAATAAGAGCAGCAATGACGTCAGGGCTGCGCGGCTAAGGGAAGCCTGTGCGTTGCTAAGGGAAGGGATGCTTCTGGAAATAAAGCACCAGAATGATGCAAACTAGATCAGAAAATGACGGAAAGAGACCCGCGGTGCCTCCCTGGGGACCGGATGCATGAGAAGGAACTCTGGATTCATGGAGAAGCTTCAGCAGGTGAATCTCCATCTTCTACACACACCGCAGAACACAGGACCCACAGGCAAACTCATGATGCGTAGACGTGTTCCTGAAAATGATGCATCAGGATTCCTCGCTTGCCCTTGCTACTGGTCCCGGGCTTCTCTGAAACATCGCCTTGGAGAAGAAAGTGAACGTCACGTACGTGTCTCTGAACACAACGTGAAAGGAAAACGGGATAAGCCATTAGAAATTCCTTTCCTGTCTGCCATTTCTGGGGTCAGATCTACTCCTATAGATCACGGTAAACCAAAAGTCAGTGCTGCTGACCACAGAGCACATTCGAGGAGAGATCAGACAAGGGCTTAGCGATTTCAAGAATAAAAGGAAAGAGTTCTTTAATTTTCAGAGACACAAAGACAGAGGGTGAGTGTCCAAGGGACAGAATGAGAGAGGGGGACACAGAATCCGAAGCAGCTCCAGGCTCTGAGCTGTCAGCACAGAGCCTGACGCGGAGCTCGAACCCAAGAACCATGAGATCATGACTTGAGCCAAAGCCGGATGCTCAACCGACTGAGCCCCCCCAAGTGCCCTATTCCATCATTTTCTAAATGAGATTTGGATTTGCCGAATTCGCATTGTAGAGTGGCATTTCCTCAATGCCTGGATACTTGCCATTGAGTGACTGTTGCAAGACAGACAGGAGGACTTATTTCAGGGAAGCGGAGCGGGCGTCCCGGGCTTTCTCCAGCCATGGACCGTGTTCTAGAAACGTACTACTGCTGGTTCATTTCCAGCAGAAAAGAGCAGTGTATTTGTTAGCTATGACTGCGTAACAAAACCTCACACTCATTTACTATCCTGTGGGTCCCAGGTGCAATGTGACTGGGTCCTCGGCTCTGGGTCCCACAGGGAGGAAATCAAGGTATTGGCCAGACCTTCACCCGCCTCTAAAGCTCAGGATCCTCTCCCCAGCAAACCACATGTTGGCACAACTCAGTCCTTTCTGGTTGAAGGCTGACACAAAGATGGCTACCTGCCATTCCCTTCCATGTCGTCCTCTTCTGTACAAGACAATTTCTTCCTTCGAGGACAAAAAAAACAAAAAACAAAAAAACAAGAGAGACAGAGAGAATGTCTCTGTTGCCTCAAGTCTCTCTGACTTCTCCCATTGTCGACCTGTACATGGTCTGCCAAATGCTTCACCTGATTAGGTCAGGCCCACCCAGCATATTCCTCTCTCTTTAGCAACAGAAAGTCACCTGATTCCAAAGCTGTAGTTATACCTGCAAAGCCTTTTCAGCTTCCCCAGACAGGGAGAGCTGACCACAAGCCTGGCCTCCGCTCCGATTACAGTCCCCCCCTAATTCAAGAGAAGGTAAGGACACAGGGTATCTGAACCAAGGTGGGGACACAGGGTGTCTGCACCAAGGGGTGAACATGTTGCAGACCGTCATAGAATGGACCTAGCACAAGCACACCGGTGACCCAGTCCTCACTGGCGACTGATCAACCAAACAATGCCTGAAGCTGAGCATTTTCAAATATCCCCGAACACACTAACAGCAGGAAAAAACCGTAAGGCACCTCCATGACCCACCACACCCCCAATCCGTGCCGGGGAGGGTCACAACTCAGCAAAGTCATCTTCAGTTTGAACACAGACTGGATCTCCCCTTGAGGCTGGTAGAGATCTGGAGATGCCAGCCGTGGCGTCCAGACTCTGCAGACGCATCAGAGTCCAAAACCAACGCCAGCATCTGTGTCTGTTTTCCAACGACCACACGCACGGCCCTCACCCGGGCTGGCAACACTGGTGCTGAGCAGATGAAACACGAGTAAATTACTGTTTTGGACCTCTTCTTCCTGGGAGAAGGAGAGAATTAAAATAACAGGGAGCCCGGGTGCCTGGGGGGCTCTGTCGGTTAAGCATCTGACTCTTGATTTCAGCTCAGGTCTTGATCTAATGGTTTGTGAGTTCGAGCCCCGTGTTGGCAGCTCAGAGCCGGATTGGGATGCTCTCTCTCCTCTTTGTCTCTGCTCCTCCACAGCTCACTCTCTGTGTCTGTCAAATAATAATAATAACAAATAATAATAATGATGGCCCTGAGTGGCTCAGTCGGTCAAGCGTCTGACTCTCATTTTGACTTACATCATGATCTCACTGTCCATGGGTTGAAGATCTGTGTCGTTCTCTGTGCTGACACCGCGGATCCTGCCTGGGACTCTCTCTCTCTCCCTCTGTCTCTGCCCACCACCTGCTTGCTCTCTGTCTTTCTGTCTCTCAAAATAAATAAACGAACAGTTTAAAAATGCAAACAATGAAGTGCTGGACCTCTCCTTCCCAGCTAAGAGAATTAAAATAACATGTAGCCAAAGAACTAGAAATCTATAGGCTTGATTAAGGGTAAACTGCACACACGTGGTTCTATAGAGAGGTTCAAGCCCGTGTCTGACTCTCCCCTTAATGTAGATCCAAATGTGGGAAAGGGGCGCCTGGGGGGCTCAGTTGGTTGAGCGTCCGGCTTCGGCTCAGGTCATGATCTCACGGTTCGTGGGTTCAAGCCCCGTGTTGGGCTCTGTGCTGACAGCTCAGAGCCTGGAGCTGCTTCAGATTTTGTGTCTCCCTCTCTCTGCCCCTCCTCTGCTCATGCTGTCTGTCTGTCTGTCTCTCTCTCTCTGTCTCAAACCTCATCTCTTCCTGGAATGACCCAGTGGTCCGGTGAGGAGCGCCCCCCGTCACAGGACTTTCTGCAGCTGCGAGCTCAGTCCTGTCCACCGTCACAGCCACATGACGGCCGGTAGACTGAGCTCACACACAGCAGCCTTGTTGATCCTCGTCTGTCCCTACGTTCAAAGCCCCCTCCCCTGTAGTTCCAAGCTCATTCTTTCTCTAACATGAGCCCTGCTCTCTCTCCGTGACGTCTCTCTTGAGAACTCAAAGACACGAACCTCAGTCCAGTGCCAAGACTCGAAGTCTCTCCTGAGTGAAGCCCGCAGCATTTTATTTTATATTCAGGTGAGTCTACTCTTTTTTTAAAAAAAAAATTAATGTTTATTTATTTTTGAGAGACAGAGTAGGAGTCAGGGATGGGCAGAGAGAGGGAGACACAGAATCCAAAGCAGGCTTCAGGTTCCGAGGTGTCCGCACAGAGCCCGACATGGGACTCGAACCCATAAACGGTGAGATCCTGACCTGAACCGAAGTCGGATGCTCCACTTTACGCCTGACTTGGAGAAATGGAGATCTCCATCTCTGGACCCCCGTGTTGACCTTTTAAGGACAGAGAAAGCAGATCTGGTGGACAATGATAATTCATCTCGGTTGGGAATCCAAGTACAACAGATAGAGTCTAAACTTTCGTTGAAAATGCGTCTCCAAGTTGTACTTTCTGAGCACATGAACGCCACTGTGTTTTTCAACACAACAGGGAGACAGAAATCAGTCCTTACTTAGGACACATAATTGTACAGACGGCTCTGTCTCAGCAATCACACAGATGCACTCTGCTGAGGTCCGAAATTAAATTTCCCCTCCATCGAAAAGGAAAGTGCACATCAAAAGAAATGATCTTCCATCCATTTCGCCGAGTCCAGCCACCCTCAACCCCGGGGAAAGATTGTAGGGATGGAAACGGTCTTTGAAAAGGAAATGTATAAGAGATAAGACCTCTCTCTTCACAAGAGCACTTTATTGATTTTTATGTGTGCTGTGCTGTTGGGAAATGCGCGCTGAGCCTAATGGAGGAGGAAGGTGTGGCACATACATTTCACAAATGCTCCCGGGTGAGTCTCTAAGAGCACCCACTTCCCGTGCCCTTTGTGTACTAGGAACCCCAGCTCTGGGGAATCATCGGGCTCCTCTTTCCAGACGGGGCGAGTTGGGGCCCCAGGAAGCATCCATGTGACCTTCCTGAGAACCACCCAGCTACCCTCACGCTCGCCATGGACATAGAGAAACGAAAACACGCTCTACCGTCCAAAGGACTTGGCGGTTTCCTCCCTCCTCATTTATCCCATTAACGTAAGAATTGGATGGTCCAGGCACACGCTCAAATACCAGGAATTTCTCCAATGACCCGTCCACCCTGTGATGGAAAGTATCAGTGGACCGTTGAGATGCTAACAATCTCCAGAAGGCTTCCATCAACATCCTCCCCAAGCTGTTCCAGCAATTGTAGACGCTCTGAGCTCCTTTCCTTGATATTTTAACCCCCTTGTGTGGATATCATTTCTGTAGTATCACTTTACAGGGCAGTGCACGAGCTTTGAGGTTCGTGTCTATGGATTCACCCACTGCTTCCCATCACCATGTCTCCATCTCTTCCCAGCCCTGTGTCCCCCTCACCGCATATGCACATTTCTTCCACGATTTCTCGCACTGCTCTCCGTTGATTCTACCAAGCACAAAGTACCCTCTCACCTCCTAAAAATCGCCTATTCTTTGGTTTGCATCGATCATTTTCCCCCTCGATTCCTATGACTCTGTGTCCGCCACATTATATCTGCATCTTCCATACTTGATTTAGTCCAATTCCTTTTTTTCGAGTTTATTTATTTACTTTGAGAGAGAAAGAGAGAGAGCAAGCAGGGGAGGGACCAAGAGGGAGATGCACAATGTTAAGCCGACTCCAATGTGGGGTTCGAACCTCTGAACCATGAGATCACGACCACAGGTGACATTAAGAGTTGGACGTCCAACTGACGGATCCAGCCCTATCAGTCCAATTACTTCTTAATAGAAGAACTCACGTACAAGTGAGTAGGTCTTTGTTTTGGGGTGTGCAATGGCATCTCTGCTCATTCCATGGCACCGTCCTGGCAGGATCATTCATAATACAGGAGTCTCCCCGATTTATCTGTGGGGAACACATTCCAAGACGCCCCAAGAAATGCCTGAAACCACAGATATTACCAAACCCTACGTAGACTATTTCTTCATACACACATACTTACAATAAAGACGAATTTATAAACTATACTCAGTAAGAGAGGACCAACAACACTTAATGGTAAAATACAATAGTTATGATATATTGTCATAAACGGTATATGTACACATGTGGTCTCTCTCTTTCTCTCTCACTCAAAATATCTTCTTGTCCTGTACTCAGCCTTCTTCTTGGAAAGATGTGAGTTGGCAGGATGCCCCTCTGATGAGGAGATGAATGACGTAGGACGTGGGATTGGCCAACCACTGACCCTTAGTTGATTGAGCCAAAGACTTCGGCTCAAGTCATGATCTAACGGTCCTGAGTTCAAGTACTGTGTTGGGCTCTGTGCTGACAGCTCAGAGCCTGGAGCTGCTTCGGATTCTCTGTCTCTCTGCCCTTCCCTTGTTCACACACTGTCTCTTTCTCTAAAATAAATAAACATTGGGACACATGGGTGGCTCAGTTCGTTGACTGTCCGACTTTGGCTCACGTCATGATCTCACAGTTCGTGGGTTCGAGCCCCGTGTTGGGCTCTGTGCTGACAGCTAGCTCCGTGCCTGGAGCTGCTTCAGATTCCATGTCTCCCTCTCTCTCTATGACCCTCCCCTGCTCACACTCTCTCTCTCAAAAACAAAAATAAAACATTAAAAAAATTTTAAATAAAAAATAAACATTTAAAAACTTACAAAACAAAAAGAAACAGGGTCTTTGCCGATGTCATCAAATTACAGTGAGATCATGCTAGAGATGAACTTCTAGACCCATGAGCCATGCCCTTGTAGAAAGAGAGGGACATTCACACAGAGCAAAGTCCTCTGCACACGGAGCAGCCATCAGAGTGGTATGTGCACAGCCCAACACGACCCCCAGAGGCAGGAAGATGGGGGAAGGACCCTCCGTCGGCAACATGGTCCTATGACACCTCCATCGTGGACTTCTGGCCTCCAGGACTCTGAGACAATACTTTTTTGTTATGGTTGTTTTAAACAGTCCGAACGTCTGTTCATTTGCTGTCACTGTCCTAGGAAACTAGTCCAGTACCCAATAAACTGGAAAACTGTACTATTTGAAGAGGCAAACTGCTTTGCTCTGAATATTGAAAAAAAAAAAAAAGATGTTTCTCAAGGAGTCCAGAGAAATGGTCACTTGAGACACACTCAACTTTATAGCATTTTCAATAATTCAGAAGCCATAGGCAAGAGCAATTACATGGAGTTTTTTGAACTTGCAAATAAAATATTAAATCAAATTATAGAACTAAATACTACATCACACAAAGACAAAATAGCCTCATCTATAAATATATGTCCTCGGGAGTGAGCTTGCGTTTTCAACATCACAACACTGTATTCGTAAATATTTAGCAGGAACACGCCTTTGGAGTCACAGAGAAGCGTTATTCCTGGTAGGGCCAGAAAATGGTTTTCTTCCCCTCCCGTAAAGCATCACCCCCAACATTATTCCTAGTGGGTATGGAAGCCCATTGTCACGACAAAACAAAGCACCAACATAAGAGCAAAAAAGAAAAGTGGAGAGCAGGCAATGGGTTTGGGATGGAGAGACGCATTTCAGGTCCCAATACCAAGCGATTTTATTCCCGAAGTAACTCAGGGCCGGTCTCCTCCCCAGAGACAATGCGTCCTGATGCAGAACTCTTTTCCGCACACCCACAACTGTGTTGGCGCTGGCGCTACCCTGAGTCTACACCAGCTGAGCCTCCCAAAATGGCGCCCGTCACGGAGTCAGCCCCGGGAGCCTACCTTTGCCCCTTCCTGCGAGGTCCCCTCGTTCCCTTCTCCTACACGCTGCTCCCCACCATTCTGTGTCGTCCTCACCCGCCTTGTTTGAGAAGACAGCCATTTCCTTCAGTCACCGTAGTCTACACAGCCGAGCCCCCAAGGGAAAAGCCACCGTGATACACGAGGACCAACCTACTGGTGTTTCCTTCTCTAGGTTCTTGCTCTTTGCTTCTAATTTAGCATCAGGGACCTGGGTAGGAAGCGATGCTTTCCCCACCAGACCCTTCCGGAGAATTTCATGCCCGTCACTTAATAGCAGCTCACAGCATTCAGGAGGATGAGAGTCTTAACTTTACAACGGACTTCGCAATCGTGAGCTCCTGTGATGACTGAGCTCACAGCTCCAAAAGGTGTTTCTTCCCTGAAGCCGGGAAAACATCCTCACCAGGGTGTGCCCTTTCTGGTAACCTCATTCCCTTGCACCTGCAACAACACCTTTCTCCAAAAAACATCTCGGGGGCACCTGGGTGGCTCAGTCGGTTCACGTCCGACTTCAGCTCAGGTCATGATCTCTCGGTCCATGAGTTCTAGTCCCGCGTGGGGTCTGTACTGACAGCTCAGAGCCTGGAGCTGCTTCCGATTCTGTGTCTCCCTCTCTCTCTGCCCCTTCCCAACTCATGCTCTGTCTCCCTCTTTCTCTCAAAAATAAATAAACATTTTTTTTAAATTTAAGAAAAAGCATGTTATTCTTTAGACTTCTGTGCAATCTCTGCAGCCTTCCTTAGTTAGCACCCACCCTCTTGGCTTCAGGATTCACTCCGCCCTGATGAGGACTTCCCCCAAATCTGAGATAATTGTTCTAGATACAACTTGAGGGGAGTCGGGGACAGTTCTGGTGCATGATGACCTTCCTGGAACAGTCAATGGAAAGACTGGTGCTTGCAAACAAGTGCACACCATGTTTTTTCATCCTTGAGGTCTACACACCAGTGTGTCCTACAGAGGTATATTTTTTTAGTGGTTTTTTTTAATTTTTGAGATAGAGAGAGACAGAGCCTAAGCATGGAAAGGGCAGAGAGAGAGAGAGAGGGAGACACAGAATCCAAAGCAGCTCCAGGCTCTGAGCAGTCAGCACAGAGCATGACACGGGGCTTGAACTCACAAACCGTGAGATCATGACCTGAGCCAAAGTCGGACGCTTAACCGACTGAGCCACCCAGGTGCCCCCAGAGAAATCTTATTTACCCAAGCGTTCAAAGGGAAATATTGAATCACACATCCTCCCATAAGGAGCAAACTTTAATTCCCAAGTCAGGATGCCCTTTGCATAAAGGAGAGAACATTTCCGTAACATCACCAGAGTTTACGTGATGAACCCCTCTGGGTAAAGCCAACCCTCAAAGAGGACTTGTAGGGCAGGGTTTTTATTTCCCCTCGCTCTCCGCCTCTCTCCGTTGCTTCCCTTCTAACCTCCAGCAGACAGGCAGTCTGCAGAGCCTCAGAACCCAGACAGACTCTGTTTGCTCCAACTTATTTCCCTTCCTTCAGAAAAACAGAGGAGACTTTCAGTTCATCCTTCTGAGGATGCACTTGGGTTTCCAATGGAAGACGACCCTGAACCCCAGGGCTGATCATTCTCTCAGCTGGACACGGGACAGAAGTAAGCTCTCGTCTGTAGACCTAGCCACTCAGAGGCCGTGTTCTTGGGCAGCAGGATCACCAAAGACAGCTGTTCACTAAACTTGTCCAACTCAGTAGAATCTGTTTTCAGTGTTTGGTGCGAAAAAGGAACCCACTCACTAGCTCCTTCTATAGCACTATCACAGGGGTTAAAAGAGAGTCCCAAGACCTTTGAAGGTGGTGGTTTTCAAAGGGGGTCCTGGGGCCATGGCATCAGGACCCCTGGGAACTGGTCCCAGATACAGACCGTCAGGACCAACGCAAACCTCCGGACCCATGGAATCAAAACCCGGATGCTCACAGCCCCCCTGGGTGTTTCGGTCCCAGAGTCAAGTCTGACAACCACCCCTGTCAGGGTGTGTTTCTCATAAGGAGGCTAATAGCCTCTTCAGTGTCTGGTTTCTGGAATCACAGTCATGGTCAAATCAACCACAACGAGCAAAAACCATTCTCAAGATAATGACTCCGACGTCCATGTGTCTGGTGACATGAAGCAGCCCAGACAGGCAGAAAGGCACAGGTTCTCAGGGAAGAGAAAAATGACCTCTTTAAGAATACTGAGGCAAATCAAATTGCTTCTCCTTATAAAATATCATCCTGAAGATGACGGATGAGCTTGTCTGTGAGGACATTTGGGATGACATATGAGGAATGGGCTCCTTTTTAGCACGTTTACTCCCCAGGTGAGCTGACGGTGCCTGCATGCTAACGGTCTCCCCCTTGACATGGTTACCCTAACTTCAGTGCTCCTTTAAAATGAATAATGGTAGGAATAGACCCCACAGAAATGAAACACGAACCTCAAAGACATATCTGCACTCCTATACTCACGGCCCCATTATTTACAACAGCCACGATACAGAAAGTGTCTATTGACAGGTGAAGGGATCAAGAAATTATGGTCTAAATAGACAATGGACTAGTATTATTCAGCCTCACCAAAGAAGTCCTGCCATTTCCAACAACATGGATGAACCTGGAGGGCGTCATGCTAAGAGGAATGAGCCAGGCACAGAATCACAGCTACCACGGATGCCACTGACACGTGAGATCTAAAATCATTGAATACGTAGAAGCAGAGGGTAGCACTGCAGTTTTCAGGAGCTGAGGGGTGCGGGAAATGGGCGATGCAGGTAAAGGATACAATGTTTCAGTGCGTTTGAGGCATGAGTTCTGAAGATTTAATGGACAGCGTGGTGCCTATCACTAACAAAACTGGATCAAATATTAGAAATTTGCCAGGACACTAGATCTCAGGTGCTTTCATCACACACACACACAAATGATAACTACGGGGGTAGATGGGCATGCTCACTGGCTTGACTATAATCATCATTCTTCTATGTACATGACTATAACAACATGTAGAATGCTTTAACTACCTATGATTTTATTTTAACAAGATGAACACAAATATTTAATACCTAAAAACACGCAATGAGTAAAGAGGTATCATGTGCCTTTGGATTGGAATCCAAAAAGCACATAACTTAGTATTTTGTTTTTACCCCAAGAGGAACCGTGGAGAACCTTCCAATGGAGATGGAGAATTCATCTGACGTTGGAGAACCTTCTCTCCGCCACATTGCATGGAAAACCCATGGCTTTGGTTGGACCACTTTGTAGACATGATTCCAATATTAGCTCTTCCAAACCCTCCTCCTGGCTCCATTCTCAAGGTGCATTGAGAAAAGCTAACTTTCCACCAAATGGTGTTTTCAGAAAGCTAACTTATTCCTTCACTTCTGCTCAAAACACCCTCGAGTAGAAACCATTAAGAGCTATGTGTCTTTGGAGATTTTAGCCCACAGAAACAAATGTTCAGATACACCGTGTGTGACACATCCATATATTCTGTTTTATTACCCAGAAAATTCTACCAAAATGTATGTCATGGGAGAGACACTCAAAATTCTGAAATCCTCAGAACATTTTCCCTGGAGCTAGAGTCAACGTTAACATATGACTTAATAAGAAAAGAAAAGATTCCTACAGTTCTGTTTCTGCAGAAAGCAGCTTATGATGAGGAATCGCCGGACATTTGTAGAGACAGGCAGAATCCATGCTTAGTCCTACATTCAGTGATTACCCGACATGTATGAAAATCCCATACTATGCTAGAAGATGGTTTTTTCCACCAAAATAATCAAGAAGCTTAGAGCCTCGCTTATCATTTTTTGTTTCATTGAGTATAAAAGAAATACTAC
This sequence comes from Suricata suricatta, assembly GCF_006229205.1. Taxonomy (NCBI): domain Eukaryota; kingdom Metazoa; phylum Chordata; class Mammalia; order Carnivora; family Herpestidae; genus Suricata; species Suricata suricatta. The sequence continues at coordinate 1,701,511 of NC_043717.1, read as the reverse complement.
AAAGAAACATGACATGTTAGCACAACGATGGGTATTTGTGTGCTTAAATTCCACAAAACGGTGTTTTTCTCTTTTTTTCTATTTGGAATATTAACACACAGGCCAAATGGCCTGGCCTCACATAAGTCACGTTAGTCACAGCCCTGAAATGTCCGCCTTGTGTCCCCATACCAAAATGAGACAGACGGTATTCGTTATGGAGCTTCCAATTGTATCCAGCTTACGTACGTCATTTCATTCAATAAGAAACGATATGTGTATCAAGATACTGGAGATCTTTGGTGACTGTCAGAAGTAGATGGGTCTTGTGCACTTGGTGAGACACCTGAAGGGCCTGAGGCTCCCCAAGAGCACTTTTTCGGGGACGGGGGAACATTTTCACAAAATGTACCCCCTCAAAGTCTGGATGTCGTCATATCGGAGGATGCCTCCATCTCTGAAATGTTGTCTCTCTCAACTCAGCTACTAAAAAATATATTCTGCAAACCTTTAATATGATTCGAGGTAATTCTTCATTGGTAGAACCATTGAGGTAGGAAATCTCAATGTGAAATTAACTGCATCATTAAGTCATGTAGTTGTTACTTCAAAGCATGGGCTGTCTTTCATCGATCTGCGATTTACTTCAGGAAATAGCATCATGAAAGTTCATACCAAAGAAAAGGGAAATCTTTTCTAGGAAATAAATTGGTATTTCTTTAAGTTGGTAAGATGGACAAAATGAGCCAACTATGAACAGGCTCTCGTTGGATACCTTTGCACGAGAACATTCTTCTGCAAAGAAAAGACCCATCGTATCCAGTAAAGTCAGGGTTCAAAGAAATATTTTAAGTCATTCCATACAGAGTGACAGGTAAAACGTGACGTGTGACATGTGGTGAACCTCTGCAGAAATTCGGAAAAGAATGGTCGCCTCACTGGATACTGTCGTTACCTGGTCTCTTCCTAGTTATTTGTTGCCAGCATTGCTGCTAGTAACCCTTTCCACAACAGTGCAGGCAACTTTAGCTTTTTAAAAAAATTTTAATGTTAATTCATTTTTGAGAGAGAGACAGCGCATGAGCAGGGGAGGGGCAGAGAGAGAGGGAGACACAGAATCCCAGGCAGGTTCCAGGCTCTGAACTGTCAGCACAGAGCCCAACGGAGGGCTTGAACTCACAGAGTGTGAGATCATGACCTGAGCCAAAGTCAAACACTCACCCAACTGAGCCCCCCAGGCGCCCCACAATTTTGACTCTAAGCAGTGCCTGGCTGGCTCAGTCAGCAGAGTGTTGGCTGTTAATCTCGAGGCCATGAGTCTGAGCCCCATATCGAGCATAGAGACTACTTTAAAAAATAATTTCTAAAAATAAATAACTTTTTCGACTTCTGAGCACTTGCTCAACAATGAGATCGCTCTGGCATTCACAAGCAAAGATAAGTGAAGAAACAAACAAATGGGGACTCCTGGTTAGTTTAGTCGGTTAAGCATCCGACTTCGGCTCAGGTCGTGATCTCATGGTTTGTGGGTTCGAGCCCCACGTCAGGCTCTGAGCTGACAGCTCGGAGCCGGGAGCTGCTTCCGATTCTGTGTCTCCCTCTCTCTCTGCTCCTTCCCTGCTCATGGTCAGTCTCTGTGTCTCTCAAAAATGAATAAACATTTAAAAAATAAAAACAAATGAAAACCAAATATCTATGAGGAAAAAGGTCTGACCATGTGGCTGGGTTTCTCCGTCATGCCCTCTTCATCCACAAGGGCTCAGTTCATCTGTCTCCACTCTGCTCCACTCTCCCAGCAGTTCCTTGGATCAAAGTATTCCCTTAGCTCTGATCCATCAGGAGGCTGGGATACACCAGCAGGAGGCAGGGGTGAGAAAGAAGAGGGAAGTTGGCCCTACCCTCCCTGCCAAGTGCCTGTGCCCATGCACCCCATCCAAGCCTCAAGATTGGGTCAGTTCTTTCTGCTCCTTTATGAGTCACATTCTTTCCCTACCCCCTTCTCACACCCTTGAAACCGGTTCCTCTTAAAATCCATCCTCAAATCACAAAACCTGAGCATATCATGTGTCCCTAACTAGGACTCAGTCTTACCCTAAGCCTCTTTTGGAAGAAAACCTGGATTCCCCTTTGCAGACCCGGGCTAAGCCCCACGATCATTCCCCTGTAAAGTGAAACTCATCTCCTGCCAACAGACTCATTTTCTGCTGTATTAGGAAGTCTGTTGACAGCACTTTCTTTTTATCTAAAAGGCAGTTGAAATGTTAAGTTATCTGAGATGCTGTCTAAAGAACATTTTGATTCCTAATGACTTAGAGGAAATGCGTCCCTAAAAGTACTTAGTGTTTGACTGGCTGAGACAGTCTGGGCATCATTTCCGTGCTGTAGGAAACCTACCAGTGTGAGTATAATTGATAGGACAGCGCTCACCATCGAATTAAAGACCCCCTGTAGTTGCTTTGGTTCTTAAGACCAGTGGCCTAATGGTAGGGACATGAACCTTGTGAGCAGGTTCAGGAACACGTAGAAAGACCATCACTCCGTGTAGAAGGAGACATTCAGGACTGGGCAAATTTAAACAAAGGTGAAGAACACAAGTGCTTTGATTCCCTTTTGTCATCAGAGAAGGAGAGCTCCTCCCTAAAGAAGCTTATTTAAGAAAATAAGCTTATGCAATGATGAAGGAAATAGTGGCTCTTTCCCTAATGCAATGAACACCAACATGACGCAGCCTCTAATCGATGTTACAGCTGCCATTGCTCCTGGCACTGGACCATAGCATTATGAAGGCACTTCATGACATGTATAAAGACGGGGGTGGAAGGTATTGAAAGAAACCAAGGTGCATTGGAGGACAGAATTCTCTCTACAGTATGAATGTAACATCAGCAAAGTGTGACATGTTGGCGTGATATGACCAGTTTCACGTTATACAGAAAATATATTACTGAGTATGGCCAACATCGCTTGGGGAGTTCCCAAATGGCCTTGGAGTCAACTTAAAGGACAAATGAAACCGTTGCTCTTCAGGCGCAGAATCACAATTTGAACTTGGGCAGGAAGAAAGAAGTCCAAAGCCCACTCTATGACATGTTTCTGGACCTCACCCTACGCTTCTCTTGATACGCAGTCCTACGTTCTTATCTGAGGTCCTCAGTTCTCTTCCAACATCCCAACATCAGCTGATTCGGGGCTGCCAACCTAAAATAACCAACGGGAAGGAGAGAAAGAGAAGGGTTCAGAGACAACATTCGACTGATCCTCGAGGAAGTTAAAACTTATAGACACCATCATGCCATTGCTCATGTTCACACCCAGATTCTTTGCCTAGCCAGGTCACTCCATCACTCCGTGAACCATCAGGATGTAATAAATCCCAGTAAGAATTAGTAAGGGACTTTATTAAAGTGGATGGATACAAATGACTCTCTCCCTCCAGGTCCTCAGCTCTTGGCTTTCCAATTTCTCTTCCACCCATTGGCCATGAAGCCAGAAAGAACATGGGTGACTCAGCACCTGCTCTCTCGTGTGGGAGTCCAGGAGTCTTGGGACATCTCCACAGTCCGCTGGGTTCTGGGAAACTGAGAGTGGGTGAGGGGGCATTAGAAATAAGGCGGGTACAGCAACCACAGGCAGGGGGAGAGAAATGCCTTGGGATGTGCATGAATGCCGAGTTTCACACAGATGGAGGTAGGAATCCCAGGTCAGAATGCAGCCAGCAGAAGGAGCACAGTGAAGATGGAATCAGGCAGATGAGAGAGAAAAACAGAAGGCAAGACTCAGCACAGAACCAAACACCTGTTGGGAAGGAGGTAAAGACAGAAAAGGTGTAGGACAGATAGACCATGGCTGGGGATCTTTGTCTTCCAGTGAAAATGGAACCTGTTGGTTAATGAAAAATGAATTGTTGATTTCAAGATAGTTGAAGATTACACATAAAATTCTAGGGGAACTGTTCAGCCAGGCTTTCTTAGAAAAACACCCATGTACGTGGAGTAATCTCAAATCAGTCAGAGTCAACAAAAAATATGGGATCCCCAACATGTAAATGATCTCTTGCTTTGTTTTCCTTTGTCATTTAAGAAAACAATAATGCTATAACCCAAGGAAAATGAACAGTAGGAAGAAAACAAGTATTCAAAGTTTCCATATTAAAAATGAAATCTTCCCAAGTGATGATTTTAAATTTCCAAAGCCATGGGCACATGAGGATTCTGTCCAAAAGGCAGCCAAGTTCACTAAAGAGAGAAAGGTTTGACAAACGTTTTTTGAAAGGTCCAAAGAGTTCAATGCCTTGGACTTCATGAGCCACAGGATCTCGTTTGAAAATACTGAACTCTAAAAGAACCTAAATGTCCATCACCTGACGAATGGATCAAGAAGATGTGGTTTCTATATACAATGGAGTACTACATGGCAATGAGAAAGAATGACATCTGGCCATTTGTAGCAAAATGGATGGACCTGGATGGTGTCATTCTAAGAAAATAAGTCAGGCAGAGAAGGACAGATACCATATTTTTGCATTCATAGGTCTAACAGGAGAAACTTAATGAAGGACTAAGGGGAGGGGAAGAGGGAAAGAGAGTTGGGGAGAGAGAGGGACCCAAAACTTAAGAGACTGTTGAATGCTGAAAATGAACTGAGAGTTGAAGGAGAAGGGGGAGGGAGGGGAAAGAAGTGGTGGTAATGGAGGAGGGCACTTATGGGGAAGAGCACTGGGTGTTGTATGGAAACCAATTTGACAATAAACTATATTTAAAAAATAACAAAAAATAAAATAATAAAATACAATATCCCAACTGTACCTTCTCAAAAAAAAAAAAAAAGAAAAGAAGATTGTGGACTCTAGAAAAGGAAAGACAGAATTCTGTCATTGTAGGAGGAAAAAGCCAGAGACTCTACCAACATGCAAATGAGTGCAGAAGGCTGTGTACCTATAAAAGTGCATTTATGAGAGCAGACAATGGGCCAGATTGGGACTTTGGTCCACGAAAGGCTGACACTTGGAAGAGGGATATGCAGCCATTTCTGGGAGCCTATGCAGCAATGGCATCTCATTTGAATCATCCTTTCCCCAACTTCTCAAAGTAGGTGTCTCTGCATGCACGCCACACCTTTACCATAAATCTACTTAAATTCTTAATGAGGAAGGTTCTGGAGTCTCTCCCAGATGAGCTTTGGTGCTCTGTTTTGCTTCTGCATTAGTGACCACAATTTTTCCAGGAGTCTCCCAGGGCCACGCCCTGCTCATTATCAGAGATTGAAATTCCAGCTCTCAGGGTTTCGTACTGAGCAATTAAAGTCAACCGCATCAAAGAAAATGCAGGCTTTGCCCGCGCCCTGCTGCTTACCGTACATACGCAATCTGAACAGGTGCAGGGGAGATGTTTCCAGACTTGAAAGATGCTCCGGCAGTTTCTGTCTCAATCTGCATCCTTTTTGTGTGTGTGTTTGATGAGGAGAATATGGAAAAATGTCTCTCTATAAAGCTTTTTGATTCCGGACCAGACTTCAATAACACTGTGAGGAGGAAGTGCACAGGGCCAGAAGATGACGCATTTTAACCCTGTTAAAGGGACCATCCCTGACAGACATCTCCTTGACTTGTCCAGCAGCCCTGCCCCCTCCTCCAGCCTCCGGATGGAAAGACACCACCATGATGGGTGCATGCCTCTCTCTGTGCAGGGCGGCTCCCTGCCATGTGTCTCAGGCTCTCCTTACATTTCCTCCTTTCTAGAACCTTGGATCTTATGCACCAAGGTTATCAGTGCCAAAGCCACCACTGGACTAGCCCACTTTGTAGGACTATCACCCCAAGTCGATGAGTCTTCCCAAAAGTTGTATCGACAAACACCCACATTCACAGCAATGACAGGGCAGACCAGAGTTGGCAGAAGACCATCTATAACAGGACCCAGTGGACAAGAGTGTGCACACCTCTTACCGCCAAATCCCCTTTAAAGAAATGGTAGACACCCTCCACTTCTTAATTTTCTCACACCAACAAGAATTGTTGGAGTTGGTGCTGAGCGTCTCGGAGTGTACTAGGTACAAAGAAATATACAGAAACAGCTCAGGACTCCCGGACCAAAGTCCAGATAGAGAACCGACTCTGTCTTTATCTGTGGTGCTTATCTTGTTCATAAATGAGAAACCAGACACTTTTTGTGGGTTCGAAGGATCAGCTATGCACAAACACACACAAGCCCACGCACATTGAGATATACATGAGATGTGTGTTTGTCATTTTTATTCTTTTTTTTTAAAGCCTCTGCTGATCATTTTTTTAATGCTTATCTGTTTGTTGAAAGACAGAGAGACCGAGCACGAGCAGGGGAGGGGCAGAGAGAAAGACAGAGACACAGAATCGGAAGCAGCTCCAGGCTCCGAGCTGTCAGCACAGAGCCCAATGCGGGGCTTGAACCCACGAAATGTGAGATCATGACCTGAGCCGAAGTTGGACGCTTAACGGACTGAGCCTTTCGGGCTCTTCTGTAATTTTTATTCTTGTGCACACATTCTTTTATCATATATGTATGTGTAACTTACACACATGTGAAATACATATATACAGACAAAACAATGAGTTTAGTGGGACACCTGGCTGGCTCAGTCAGTAGAGCATGTGGCTCTTAATCTAAGGGTTGTGAGTTCAAGTCCCACATTAGGTGTAGAGCTTGGTAAAAGAAAGAAAGAATGGGTGTCTACACATATATATGAACAAACATATCCATAAATGATGTTGTCGTTGATTCAGATATATACATTTAAAGTATATACATACATAGTACATATAAAAGAATAGTTTTATATATGTACATACGCACACATTCTTTTATATGTTTATAAATATTATACATAGACATAAAACATTTGTAAATGCATATATTACACATAAATAATAGGTACATAAAGAGAAACATGATAGAGTTCAATAGATATAGTAATGGATGGCTGATAGATGATAGATAGATACATACACACAAATAGAGATGATGGATGGATGGATGGATAAATGGATAGATAAATAGACATGATGTATGGGTGTGTGGATGGATGGATGGATAGATAGATGATAGAGAGAGAGAGATAGAAAGATGATAAAGACAGAAAATGAATGATAGATAGATGATAAATTATAGAAAATGGATGATAGATAAATAGATAGATACATACATAGGTAGATAGATGATAAAAGACAGAAAATGGGTGATAGATACACACATAGATATAGAAAGATAGAGGGACGGATGGACAGATAGGTAGATATAGAGATAGATGGATGGACACATGGATGGTTGGATGGATAGATAGATACAGAAAAGGATGAATGGATGGATGGATAGATAGATGATAGATGATAAAGACAGAAAATGAATGATAGATGAAAATTATAGAAAATGTATCATAGATAAATAGATACATACATCGGCAGATAGATGATAAAAGACAGAAAATGGATGATAGATAGATAGATAGATAGATAGATAGATAGATAGATAGATAGACACATAGACATAGAAAGATAGAGGGACGGATGGACTCATCTATGGACAGACACGCAGCTAGATAAAACCCGTCATTCTAGGTGAGGCGGCCTCAGCCTGGGGCTGGGCGGCAATGCCACTGGGGTTGACACTGACTATGGTGACGCGCTTAGCAGCCTCCATGGTGCCCGTCACCTCATGCTGGGAACACACATCTAGGTTTTGCTGTCAAACAAAGGCGCCTCTGGGACCCGCCCAGATGTGTTCCTCTTCTTCAAAGCCCAGCGTCCAGCCCGCCGTCAGCCATCACTGCACTGAAAAGCACACAGGGATGTCCTGAGTGTCCCTGCTCAGTGTGGCCCCCTCACTGGGCCCTCCACCTCTGTGACAGGGACACCAGCACTCTGCTTTGCAGAGACAACAAAACTGAGGCAGAAGGAGGCTCTGAGGCCTTCCAGAGGACCCAGGATTGCTATACAAATTCACTGGGTGTCTCTGCTTTGCTACTTTTCTCCTCCAGGGCGAGATGTCCTTAGGTCAGTGCTGCCCTGGCTCCCATAGAGGCTGGTTCTGCAACAGGAGAGCCAATGTCCCAGGCAGTGGATGCCCCAGAAGGTGGCCCTCCGTTCCTCGGCTCCAGGACAGAAACACTGGGCTCTGAGCTCACACACAGCTCTCCTCTGCCCTTGAACGGTCAGGCTCCTTCAGCGGAGACAGGCCACCTGCACCCCAGCCTCACTGGGGCCCTTCATGGGGCAAGCCATGGGACGGTCATCGGGGGAGCTGGCTGACCCCAGAGCCAGCTCACGAGAGTGGACAGATGGCGCCAGGGAGGGGACGCAATTCCGCAGTGACTCAGCATCAGCACCGTCTGCCCTCAGCCAGACCATGTCACTCGCCAGCCACTGACATCAGCCAGCAGGGCCAGCGGCTTCCTGCAAGTCCTGGAACGGGACAGGCAGACCTGGCAGCCTGCCCCCCATTGTCCCACCCTAAAATGTCACAGAGGTCACTCGGGAACGAGGAGGGGGTGGGGAGGAGGTCATAAAGATATGTGCCTCCTCTGACAGGCTTGTGTCAATACGCAGACTGGACTAAAATAACCTCATTAGACAATTTCAAATTCCTATGTGCATCTAGTATCAGTCATCCAGTAACACACACATGTGCGTGCACATACATGCATGCCACACACTGAACATATATGTATGCAGACAAGTGCACACCATACAATGCGTGATGGTGTGTGCATAGACAGAGAGCTAGATAGATGGTAGATGATAGATATAGAGATAGATGGATGAATGGATGATGGATGGATGGATGGATGTAATGGATGGATGGATAGATACTGAGATGGATGAATGGATGGATGAATGGATGATGGATGGATGGGTAGATAGATATAGAGATGGATGGACAGATGGATGGATGCATGGATGGTTGGATGGATAGATAGATATGATGGATGGATGGGTGTATGGATATATGGAGAGATTGATATAAATATGGATGGACAGATGGATGGATGATGGATGGAGAGATAGACAGATATGAGGGATGGATGGATGAATGGATGGATGGATGGATGTAATGGATGGATGGATAGATAGATATTGAGATGGATGAATGGATGGATGAATGGATGATGGATGGATGGATGGATGGGTAGATAGATATAGAGATGGATGGACAGATGGATGGATGCATGGATGGTTGGATGGATAGATAGATATGATGGATGGATGGATGGATGGATGGATGGATGGATGGATGGATGGTTGGATCAATGAATGGAATGGATGGATAGATGGAGAGATAGATATAAAGATGGATGGACAGATGGATGGATGATGGATGGATAGATAGACAGATATGAGGGATGGATGGATAGACAGATTGCATCCACACTCCACACATGTGTGTAGATAAACATGCATGTGGGCACATATACATACCACACACTGTACACACATGCACACACACATGCACACCACAAAGCATCTAGAGACTGCACCTGTGTGCACACGTACACAGTAATCCACGCTGCCCATGTGTGCACACCATAGCACATGTGTGGACATACCACATATGTAAGTATACATGCACGCACCACATGTGCATGCACACATACATAGTCACGACCCCCCACACGTGCACACACAGCACGCACACACAGCACGCACAGGCAGGTTAGTGCGTGGAAACATGCATGCCACACACACGTACAGGACTGCACACCCACACGCTGGCTCACAGCCACCACTGGGGATCAGATGGTCACGTCACAGAGCAAACCCAGCGGCGGGGGATTCGAGAGTCGGCACGCCTGCGTCTCCACCTTCCTTCCTCGGGACGCAGAATGACGCCCTCTCTTCTTTGTGAAAATCGATTCCAAGGTGCTTCCAGCTCCCAAACCATCGCAGACAGATGCACCTGCCGCTGTGAAAACATCATATCCTGACTACCGTCAGGCGGTCCTCCGTCTTCATGTGAGCTTTTCTTTCTTCTACAGAATCCAAGCGGGAGATTTCCTGAAACACCCCACGTTACCCACCAGGGACCTGTGTGTGTTCTGTGGTCGTAGCACAGATGCAGAGATGGGTCCGGCTGGACCCACGCTTGACGCTCAGTCCTCCCCAAATCGTCCCTGAAATAAAGATACAGAAGTAGAAAAACCCTTCGCAGGGAGAGATGGTGTGTGCGTGGGTGGGACATCCACCAAAAATGAGAACTCTCAACTCTGCGTGAGAGAGAGACAGAGCCTCAGTGAAGAGCAGGTGAGGGCTGATGTCTAGAGCCCCGGAAGGTGACATCTCTGTGACTCCGCTCAATCCTCAAACCCTCAAAACCATGCATCCAATACGCACAGAGGTGTTGTTCATTAATACGCTACATACGCTGCAGGCTGCCTCTCCTGCGTCGCAAATAAGATGCATATGCATAGAAGTTCCGTATTTTTCCATGCCCATGTAGCTCATTTTCTGTTGAATGCGAAACACACAAATACATACAAAATAGTGAGTTACTTATGGTGTGGATTTCACCTTAGTTAAAACGCACACACACACAGCCTTTCAAAGTCCTGTCTTGTCCTGAGCTACCCTGGCAGCAAAGAGCCAGGAGCACAAAGCCACGCTCGTTTCACTCGGCATATTTATCCTGCCTGCGGTGGTGACTCATGCGTCACCTCAATCTGCTGTGAGCGAGCGGCAGCCCCAACACCAGACCCCAGGCCAGCAGGGCAGGTGCAAAGGCAGCGTTTCCATCTGCCGCGTTGGAACCAATCTCAGCAATGGGCAAAGCGCCCAAGGTCCTGTCTCCATGACGAGGCACATCCCATCCCAACTGGGGTGCCAAGGCAGGGACAGGGGCCGTGGCCGACTCTGGGCATTTTGCGTTCTCCCCCACTGATGACAGCCATCCACCCTGATGGAATCAGATCCTTTACTCTGCGTTCCAATAACACACTTCAACCTCATGGGCGCTTTTGTATAGATTTAATTTTTTTTTAACTAAAGATAACACTAGAGAGTAAAAGATCCCTCCTTGCCAGGGTCCTGGGGATCGAAAAATGAATTAAAAAAATATATATGGAGCAGAGACAGCTGGGTGGCTCAGTCACCTAAGCATCCAACTCTGGCTTTCGGCTCAGTTCATGATCTCACAGTTCATGAGTTTAAGCCGTGCAGCAGGCTCTGAGCTAAGGAGCCTTCTTGGGATTCTCTTTCTTCCCCTCTGTCCCTCCCTCGCCATTGCGCTCGCTTGCTCTCTCTCTCTCTCAAGAATAAACATTTAAAAATAATTTTTAAAAAATGGAGCAGAGGAGAATGTTACGACATTGAAACTATTGTGTACGACACAATCAGATGTCCGCCTCCGTTTTTTGGAACCCATAGGATATACGAGAGAAAAATGAGGGGTGTTAGTTAGTAATCGTGTGGAAATATGGGCTGATTGGTTGTAACAAATGCATCACACCAATGCAGGTGTTAGAAACAGACGAAAGTGGGTGTGTGGGGGAAGAAACAGGACACTGGTAAATTCTCCATACTTTATGCTCAGTGTTTCTATAAACCTGATCTCTACCAATTAATAATACCTATTATTTTAATTGTCAAATAAAGCTTTCAAGTAAAAACAAATAATCTTCTTGATTTGCAAACATTTAATGTTGGAAACAATATATCGGATCATTACAAGAAAGAAAAATCGTGTGTGCTGATCAATTTGTTCTCCAAATTTACTCATCTATAAATCTCACCACGCTCAACATCTCCAACGAGATACCAGTGACGCCGTTCCCAGGACTACTATTTCATCTTTCTGCTTATTACCTTGAGGCATTGCATTGCCTCACACCCACCCGGGGATATATTAAAAATGGACAGTACGGGGCGCCTGGGTGGCTCAGTTAGTTCAGCATGTGACTTCAGCTCAGGTCATGATCTCACGGTTCGTGGGTTCGAATCCCGAGTTGGGCTCTGTGCCGACAGCTCAGAGCCTGGAGCTGCTTTGGATTCTGTGTGTGTCTCTCTCTCTCTGCCCCTCCTCTGCTCATGCTCTGTCTCTCTCTGTCTCTGAAAAATAAATAAACTTAAATTTTTTTAAATAAAATGGACGGTGTGTACATCTCACCGTGTTTTCTAAGTGTCTCCCGGAAACGCCCAGGCAAATGTCCCAGCGGTTTCAGCTCCAAAGCAGAGAACAGAATCACGTTGCTTCTCTTTAAGATCTTAGCATTTTTGTCTTTGAGAAGAAGCAAAACACTTAAAATTATTGAGCCCTGAGAACATGCTAAGCATGAATCAGCATGAAAAGCACACTATCACTCATGAGCCTGCCAAGAGCAACTCATCGTGTTTGGCAACGAGATGGGGAAAAAACCTAAGTGAGCTGCCATTTATTTGCATACAGCCATGATAACTTTCCCCGGTGAGATACAGTATTGGTAGTTTCAAGAGTCCTATAGTATATATTTGAATTTTCTGTTTGAAGAAAAGGAGGAAGGAAGGATAGACAAATATTGGATGGATGGAAGGTAGAAAGGAGGAAGGGAGGGAAGGAGAGGAGGAAGGAAGGATAGACAAATATTGGATGGATGGAAGGTAGAAAGGAGGAAGGGAGGGAAGGAAGGAGAGAGGGAGGGAAGGAAGAGTCACCACATATCGAGGAGCGTGTATTAGGGACCGAGCACACGCTCCTCAATGCACAGCCCTACTGTCCTTCTGGAACATCCATCAGAGAGACACCAGGGTTCCTGGATGTCTCCTTAGAATCTCCGTTTACATCAACCCTTGACATCTATCTAAGGTCCATTTTGGAGCACCCAGAGGAGGCCCTACACCTGACCTAGAAACTCACATGTTTGCCCACAATGTCCACTCACACACACACACACGTGACACCTACAGTTCCCCTTGAACTTGTCTCCTTTTACTCTTACACTTAATTATATTATCACCAAAGGGACATATGTATAAAGCCCAGAAAAACTAAAGCGGCTGTCAACGGATGTCTTGTCTTTGTTAACTCTCTTCTTTGCTGTTTTCCTGGTCTTTATCCTGTATTCTGAAATAACACACCTGCCCGGAGATACCTTCTTCTTGTTAGGCGTAGCTTGTGTCTATTGGCTTCATGTTTGGTAGACGATGGCTTTTGTTTCTTACCAAATTACTATTGTATCTCTCTGTGTGTGCAACACACACACACACACACACACACACACACACACACACACACCCCACCTTGCTGGTAAAACTACTTCACAATCTCTACTAAACTAATACTCCATGAATTTTTTTTTTTTTTTTGCGTTTACCACTCTTACTCTTGGCTTCTTTTGGGTTCTTGCCAATCTTAAGGTCCTTTGTGACTTTTTCTCTCTCGACTCTTTGCATCAGTCTTTGTCCCTCACTGTCTATCATTCACGTTTCCTTCGGGCTCTGAAATGTCCCTCTGGGTCTCCTGGGGATGCAGACCCTTGGGCGTTCTCATCCATCTCAATACTTTCAGAACGCACCCCCGTGAAGTCAACGACAGCCTCTTCCCTCACAGTACAGACAACCTTGGTGTCCTTTGTCTAGTTTTGTAGGCAGCAAGTCCAAGAAGCAGCAGCTGCCATAGTTGGACCTCTGCATGCTAATTACATCTGACGTTGACACGTGACACCCATCCATCTAATGAACAGGCTCCGATGGCTGAGGTTGTGAGGCTCAGGGATGGAAGGGATGGTGGAATCTCGCAAGCGCCCTTGCTTCCCTCTTTGTCTATGAGAGATGATGGGAAATGTAGCTTTATGCACAGAAGAACCGGGAGGTGCTGTGTTAAATATGGCTGGTAAATATTGGTTCTCTTTCTCTGTCTTGCAAAACATACACACATTGGCATTAAAGAGGAAACCAAAGACAGATGGAAAGAAAGTGGCAGATAGTAGATGACCCCTGGAAAGTTATGGTTGATGCCTTGGTGGCTGGAACGAAATGGAAAGAAGAAGAAGCTAGTGATGGTAGGGAAGCCAACAAGAAACACGCTTCATGACTCTGGGGAATTGCACAAACTGGACGCAGCAGGTGTCTCTCAAGGTGTGGACAGACGCTGGACAGAAAACAGGAGATTTGCTAGAACCTTCCCTGACCCACGCTCCTTACAGCCTGGTGAACACATTTCTAGCAAACTACATAGAACGTGTTCTTTGGAATCAATGACTAACAGGCAAGGATATAGACTCACGGACACCAGGAAGAGCTGAGGGCAAAGTCGTGATACGTTGCTGAAGACAAGGATAAGGAAAGAAACCCTGCCACTCCTAGGTAGATATGCCCACAGCATGGAAAACAGGGCCCCTAGCAAGTCCACATACACACATACCCAGCCCAGCATCATTGGTAAAATGCACAAGGTTGAAGCAACCCAGGGCCCATCCATGGATGAATGGATACACTCAATGGGGTCCATCCATACCGTGGAGTATGACTCGGCCGTGAAGAAGGAACAAATCTCTGACACCTGCTACCACATGCGTCGATGGTCCTTGACCACATCATGCTCCGAGAGAGACGCCAGACACACAAGACAGCAGAGTGCATGATTCCATGCATTTGAAACATCCAGGAAGCTCACGCAGGGATAAAAATTAGTTGGTTGGTAGTGTTTGGGAAACAGGGAGCAATTTCCTAACAGATCCCCGGCTGGGGTAGTGGTAGACATGGTCTGGAGCTACATCAAGGTGCTGGATGCCCATCACTGGGACTGTGCTAAATCCCACAGGATTGCTAACTGTATAATGCTTAATGTTATGTTATGAGATTCACCTAATAAAATACAGAGAAATACCGTGTCTCCTCCTCCTACGGGACATTCAGAGAGCATTTCTGTTACGAGTTCCTGCATGAGGAAGGGACAGACCCTAGAGAAAATTTCCAGAGATAGGAAAACATGGACGTCCCCCAGAAATGGCCACACATGTGCAGTCATCAAGTGCTGGTGTCTCCACAGATGGTTTACGCCGGCAGGGAGCCTCTGACCCAACACGTAACAGCCCAGAATGACCAGGCACTTGAGGAAAGGCTCCAATATGTAAAAGAGAAGCAGAACCAAATTGCTGCTCTGAGGGAAACACAAAGGGACCAGACAGCCTGCTCAGAGGAAGGTGCCAATACAGCATTGAATTCTCATGGAATTCACTCCAAACTACAAATTGGACAGTATTAAAAAAAGATTCAAGTGTAAGAAAGAACTCTTGGAATGTATAAGACATGGCAAAAACAAGCATTCATACCATGCCTACATGATAGAAATAAGCAAATCATCTAGGAAAAAGAGAAAGAAATAACACAAAGAGACAGAAAATGGAACACAGAAAGCGGGAAAGAAGAGAAATCTAGTTGCCCTAATGTCTGAAAAATGGGAGTTTCAGGGGAAAAAAAGAAAGAGACAATGGAGGATTGGACGGATGAATTAGACAGTCCCCCAAAAAATACTCGAAAACGAAAGAATTTGAGTGTAGACTCAAGGAACCCATTGTGCGGTGGTAAAGACATGTCCAGGGACCCCCCACCCCCACCCGCCAATCCAGTGAGCCTGCATCACCTGCCCCTTTGGGACAGAATCTCATTCGAATGCTTAGAAACTTGATGACGAAACAGTGGTCACTTTTTTCTGCTTCAAACGTAGGTGATTCAAGGTGGAAGACGGACAAGTAAATATATCCCCTTTGGCGGCATCTTTGTTTTACGCAATTCAACATATTTCAAAGAAAAACAACCAAAAAAACCTGGTGAGTTACTTTGTTGCATACGAGTTTCTATATTTCCATAGATCTTTGCAAATAGAGTTCTTCCCATACCGTGTTTGAAGACGCTTGCTTAAATGCCTGTCTCCGTTCTCAACAATGTAGAGGCAACGATAGGTCTGTCAACTTTCTCAGAAATGTCACAGAATCCCTTGGAGAAAAGTCTCTGCTGAAAATTGTTGCTTTGGTGTCTCTAGTTCGTCAGTACTGTGTTTGTGTTATTTCATCGGTAATCACAATTGCGTTATTATCTGGCCATGGCACGGGCAGCAGCCTTTATAAATGAAATGAGGGGACAAACTCTGTGAGGACATGGATCCCAACATGGATGCAACCCTGCAAAATACAAGTCCCTCCCCGCAAGTCAAGGTCTGCGTGAGTTTCCGACCCAGACTCAATGGGGTTTCCAATCTGCCATGGGTGACCCAGGACATCCCACCCAAGGTGACCCAGCAGGGTTTGGGTCTCTGGAAAAATACCAACCAGCCAACCAACCAACGGAACAAGTCTGTGACAACTGCTCTGTCATTTTCCAGCCTGTGCTCACAAGTCCGATTGAAATACAGACGTGTCTCCAGCTCAGGACAGAGCCTGTGACCAGGACCCGCCTGCTTTCACAGGACCAGGCACTTGGAAGATTGAGGGAGAGATAAGGACAGAAAGGTTCAAATTGGAAAGATCTGATAAACACTAAGTCAACAGGATGTGGTAACTGCATTCTGAAAAACAGAAGAAACGCAGAGATTACTTCTGAGTTAGGACCAGAGAGAGTTAAACAGAAATGCGTCTTTTTTTGTTTGTTTTTTTAGTTTTGCTGTTTTACGTTGAGAAAGGAAACCAGATTGCTCAGGGGGAGATAGGGAAAATGAATTCACTTGTTATTATTTTTTACTCTATGAAATCAATTGTAGACCCTGAGCGTGTGCAAAGAAATAACAAGAACTAAGAAAATCTTGGGAGCACATGCCACGTGCTCAAGACTCAGGTCCAATCAAGACCACATAATATGCTCCGTTTGCGATATTAGCTGAATTTTAGATTACCTTATTAACAGATTAAAATAATGAAGGGATGCCTGGGTGGCTCAGTCAGTTAAGCGTCCGGATTCTGCTCAGGTCATGATCTCACGGTTCATGGGTTCATGCCCTGCGTCAGGCTCTGCGCTGACAGCTCGGAGCCTTGAGCTGCTTCGGATTCTGTGTCTCCCTCTCTCTGACCCTCCCCTGCTCACGCTCTCAACTCTGTCTCTCAAAAATAAACAAAAAAACATTAAAAAAATTTTTAAATAAAATAAAATAATGAAAACATGCACTTATCAAATGAACAGTGAATTGTTTTCACTTTGACGAAGTCAAAATACTCCTAGAGGCTCATGATGTGAAGTCGACTTGACTTCTTGCCTAGAGAAAGATCAAAGTCAACACACTAGACAGATGTCCAGTCTCATGTGGGATATGTTGAATGATTTAGTCATATTCCATTAACTTCATTTTTTGTAGTTTTTTCATCTGTTCTTACATTACTGTGGGTGGAATAATCCCATTATAGTTATTATAAATGGATCATTTTCTATTACATTATAAAATATAATAACTATTATTATAATTACGTATTATGTATTATAATATATAGTATGTAAAATAATATGGTTATATTATATGCATTCTATCATAACATAATTATAATGATATACTGTAATGATATATGTTGTATACCTCTCATATACAGTATATATTATATATTGCATACAATTATAATGATAGATTATGTAATATTACTATATGTTACATATTGCAATATATAGATAGTATGTATTATATAATATTACATATTGTAGTGCAAAATACAATTACATATTACACAATACTATATTATATATAGTATAGTATATATTTTAATTATATATTGTATCCTATGTTATATATTATATTTGCATAGTATATTATATATTATATGTAGCAATTATGATATAATTATACACATTATAATAAAATATAATATTATGTAATGTTTTATATTACTATGTAATGTATTATGTTTTATTATAATATTGTGTATAATTATATTGTAATATAATATATTGTATACAATAGATTGTGTAATATAATGTAATATTACATTGTATTATATTATATATTATAGTATATGATACATATTATATGGTATAGTAATATATAACACATTATAATTACATTATATTATAATTATATAATTTAAAATAATCATAATTAAAGTGATAGTATATAATATATAATTATGATATACCATTATAGTATATAATAATACATGTTATTACAATATGTTATAATATATAATCCAACATACTGAGTATTCTTGTGTTGCTGTATTAAACTAAATTCACTTTATTTAATGATTTTGTAAATGACAGTTTGCTAACCTCTGATTAATCCTATGTTTTACCCAGAAGTTGCTTCTTGGGGGGGTAATTGTTTGTACACGTATAGAAAAGACCTTCCGTGAACAATATCCCTCTTCTTTCCAATGCTTGTGTTTATTTTTCTCGCTGGGGTCTGGAGCCCCAGGACAGGATCTGGTTGAAATCACGTTGACAGCCACCCTTGAACTGTCCCTGACTTCTAAGGAAATTGCATCCCATTTTTCACCATTTAGGATATGGTATCCAATAAGTTGACTTGTAGAAACCCTTTCTCAATTTCAGGGAAGTTTTGGTTTATTCCTCGTTTTTAAAATCACGAATGGACGCTCAATTTTATCTAAGCCATTTTCTCCATTTTTATTTTGTTCTGTTCCCTCCTTTAGTCTGTCAGGATGTGATGTACAACTGCTAGCTCATGTTGAACCTCACATTCCCGATAAAAAACAAACTCGGTGAATGCCTTCCCTAAATGGTTGTGCTGAGACTTTGCTTTGCAAAACCTAATTTTTACTCACAAAGAGAGAGATTGGTCTGTAATTGTTTTCCCCAAGCTTTATTTTTTTCCTTTTTACTGGGCTTTGGTGTTAAAGTATTCGCAGCCTCATAAAATCCTATGGAGATGTTGCTTCTTTTTTTTTTTCTTGCCTGGAGGAGCTCAGATAACACTGGAATTTTCAGCAACCTGATGAAATCACGCAGGGACAGCATTTTCTGGGGCGGGGGGGAAGCCTTTTAACCACTGATTTAATTTGTGAAAATGCATGATACCATTGAGGACTTTCTTATATATCTCCTTGAGTCCATTTTGGTGAAATATGTTGTGTCGAGTTTTTAAATGCACCGGGACACGTGTTTGTAGCATGACCTCATTTTCCCTGCAAACACAGCTGTCTCTCAAGTTCTGTCTCCTTTTTAGTCTTGGTATTATTCACCGGCACATTGTATTTTCTTTGTATTTTCAATATTGCCCGAATGTTGTCGCTTCCACTATTTCTATTGTATTATTTTTACTTTGGATGGCAAATTAAAATTTAATGGAAAATAAAATTGATGTATAAAATGTACAATGGAAAAGAGAACACAATTAAGAAAAACATTTTGTTTTTATTATTTATTTTTGAGAGAGAGAGAGAGAGCTCAAGCAGGGGAGGGGCAGAGAGAGAGAGGGAGACACAGAATCGGAAGCAGGCTCCAGGCTCTGAGCTGTCAGCACAGAGCCCGACGCAAGGCTCAAACCCACAAACTGCAAAATCAGGACCTGAACCGAAGCCGGATGCTCAACCGACTGAGAACCCAGGAGCCCCACTAAATTCTAATTTAAAATAAACTCGGAGGGGCACCTGGCTGGCTGGTTCTGTAGAGCATATGATTCTTGGTCGTGACGTCATTCGTTTGAGCCCCCCTTTGGGCATAAAGATCCCTTAACAAAAAATAAATAGTAAATAGCCCTTAAAAATAAAATTAAATCCATGTTATTAAGTTTAAAATTTTTAATCTTTATTCCACGGTAGGCTCTTCAAGGTGACCTCTGGGGACTGCACCTGCCCGCACATCTCCTGCCTCACTGATGTGCGCACTGAGTAGCCAAAGATGGAACCTGCAAGTACTTTCCTGGGAGACCAAGGTTATGTTCTTAGAAACAAGGCACTTGGGGTGTAAATGACACACATTCGCCCTGAGTGAAGGCGCTCTCTTCTTCCTTCTCTTGGAGAGAAGGGACCCATCTCAGGCTCTCGGGAAAAACCTCCAGGCATGGGAGCAGGAAACGGGAACGGGATGCCCGGCGTCTGTTATCGGGGACTCCTGTCACTCAGCCACAAAGCAGGTGGCGGAGGGAGCTGGGTGCCTTCGGCTTGTGCTCAGAGCATCTGTCACCGTGGGGCTGAGGGACCCAAAACGGCCCCGAGAGCCCCCAGCGGGAGATCACCGGGGAAGGGAATTAGCCCGGTGCCTGGAGCTCTGGGGTCCAGCGCCGGGGGTGATGCTCTGTGGCTCCCAGCGCCTCCGGCTGGAGGACAGGGGTCGGACTGGCTTCCAGGGGGGTCTGCGGGCAGGGGCTTGGGCACAGAGCCTGCGGGCCAGCCGGCCCCAGTCTCCCCGGAGGCTCCTGCCCATCTTGGGCTGAGGCAGCAGGACAGATGACCCTTAGCCCTGTGCCTCCCTGGCAGGTCCCCATCCTGTCTTTGTGTGCAGCGTTGGCTCCCGGCTCCTTCTGCATTTAGTCTTGGCTTTGTCTGCCTCCAGTCTGAGTCTTTGCAAAGCATCGCATTACGTAGAAGCAAAAAAAGGAGCCCTAACCAACCAAGAAAACCAACGCCAAACAGGCAATACAACACCACCAACAAAATCCCACTCTTTGCCCCCAAATCCTCTCTCCCAGCAGTGAAATTGCCCCGTTGGTGCCGGAGAAACACCACGCATTCCTTTCCTCACAGAGAAAGTGCTTCCTTTATCTGGAAAACTCCTGATTACAGTCATTAGATTCGTGGTGGTGCTTGTATTGTGCACCTGATTAGGCAGTTTACGTAACTATAGCAACCGCTGAAATCGGAATTAAAACCTGCCATTGCTCTGGGAGGGCCACGCGGACCAGCCGACTCCCGGGAACACAGAGATGCTCAAGAAACGCTCGCCCACCCTCCAGGCTGCTCGCCCCAAACAGGGTCCTTTCTACAACAAAGGACGGAGCTCAGGAGTCACACGCTGCTCAGAGGATCGTTTCCCAGAAAAACGTGGAACAGGAGGAAAAAATGGGCAGATGGGAGGGTTTTGTGTGAGCGTTTCGAATGTCTGGTTGGTCGTGAATAGTGATCTTCGGCAGTAGGATTTGATCCGCGTCTGATTGAAGAAAACATCATGTGTTTCATCCTCCAGCGGAAATGCAGCTGCAGGAAAAGGTCTGTGCTTTCTGCTGAGGGAAAACACGGAAGACGGTGCGTGTGGCCAGCGGAATTCTAAGAGGGCCCCATGTTGAAGGTGGCATGCAGGGACCCCAAGATGCATGTCCACTGGGAACCTGGGGCAGAACCTTATTTGGAAGCAGGGTCTTTGCAGATGGGAGGAAGTGAAGAATCTGAGATGAGACCATCCTGGGTGAGGCTGGCCCTGAAT
>NC_043717.1:1663368-1680143 GCF_006229205.1 Suricata suricatta | reverse complement strand
GGTCCTGCCTGGGTCTTAGGGGTCCTGCCTGGGTCTCAGGGGTCCTGTCCTGAATGGATCTCAGACATGTGGTCTCCAGAACTAACAGACAACAAATTTCCGACTTACCTTCTTCCTTCTTTTCTTCTTCCCGTGCACCTGTCTCCGCCCCCAACAACGTTCGGTGCGCAGCATCACACACAGGAGGGCACCAGCCTCCCTCTCTGCCGTCTACACCTTCACATCTCCCAGGTGGTCCCGTGCGGAGACTGCTCTTCCCTCAGCTCTAAACCCCACCCGGAACCTCCGCTTCTGCAGAAATAGACGGCGTTGGTCTGGGGGCTGCCCTGGGATGAAGCCCCACCAAGTGTGTTGTTTCCACACCGAGTCGGACCCGAAGTCCCACATCAAGATCTGTGCTGCAGGGCCCCCTCCTCCTGCAGGTTTCAGGGCACCATGTGTCCCAGGCCTTTCTCCAGCTTCTGTGGTTTGCAGACAACCTGTCTTGATGAAATATCCCAAAACGAAAGCCAGAGCCACAGGGCGGGTGGCCTCCACCTTGGGTGCGTTACAACTGCTCTGGGCCTCACCACAGGTCTCTGGAATTTGAATCGCCTGGGTGTGGCTATTTGTAACCATCGGCCAGGTGTTTCCTGTGTGTGTGGAAGGCCTGAGTGACCCCAGCCCTGTGCGGGCAGCTCACCGTTCTGAGCAGGCCCCCAGCCAGCGGGGACGCCATTAAATGGGAGAAAGTTCCAGGCCTGGAGACACCAGGGTCATTGCATGCGGCAGGACGGATGATGAGCACAGACCAGACCTGCCTGTTACCTGGGCCTCTGGTTTTAATTAGGAGCTGCTTTATACACACGAAACAAACACCCTTTCCAAAGAAACCCAAATTTTCAATCCGCGACGGATAAAAATTCCACAGGCTTACGGAGCAGCTGTGCGGGTCAGTCGGCTGAGCATCCAACTTCGGCTCCGGTCGTGATCTCACGGGTTCAAGTCCCCCGTCGGGCTCTGTGCTGACCGCTCGAAGCCTGGAGCTGCTTCGGATTCTGTGTCTCCTTCTCTCTGTGCCCCCCCCCCCCGCTCTGTCTCACTTGCTCTCAAAAATAAACAAATGTAAAAAAAACAAGTTGCACAGCCTTAAAAAGTCCTCATCTGCAGGATGTGGTGTTAGCACATGTTTCTGTTCATTTAATATTGTTTTGAAGCTGGAAGGACGTGACCCAGACCTTTCCCTGGGTCTCAGGTCGACAGGTGTTCGAGGCATCAGCTTCCCTTGTTGTCTGTCGGGTGAGAATCAGCCCCTGCTTCCAGGGCTGTTGAGCCAACAAAGAATGAAATTCCTTCAATGTGCTCAGGGCCGGGTCAACAGGAGTTTGCTCATAAATCGTTGGCTGTTTCTCCGCGTGCCCCGCATCCCTTCTCCATCTAAGAGAATCCCAGAAGCAATGAATTCAGGCAATCTGAGTCATTTTGAATCGCTGTGGAAGGAGCTAGAGAGGGGGGACTCGGAGCAGGAAGAAGCCCACATCCGTTCCATCCAGCAGCCTTTTTATCCAGACACATCTGTTCTCCATCATCATCACAAGGAAACGCAGAACTCTCCCGTGATGACTACGCACATGACCCCCAGCGAGGGTGAAAGTTTGCCCAAACGGTCGGCGTCTGGGTTTCTGAGGAACCTTTTGGTTCAGCGTCGGCAAACGCCTTTGCCCAATGTCACTGCACCCATACCTATAACTCACACCTAGAACCGACATCTAGACCCACACCTGGAGCACACACTCAGAACCCACACCTAGAACCCACACCTACCACCCACACCTAGAACCCACACCTACCACCCACACCTAGAACCCACACCTAGAAAACCACATCTAAAACCCACATCTAGAACTCCACCTCGAACCCACATCTAGAACCTATACCTAGAACCCACATCTAGAAGTCACTTCTAGAACCCACACCTGGGACCACTCTTGGAAGCAACTTCTGCCCCACATCTTTCCCAGTAACTGTCAGGCCAACAGCGACCCAAGGCCAGAGAGCAGGAAAGAACACACTCCTTCCTGACTCAGGGTCAATTCTCCTCCGGGGCTTGTTTCACACGGCCGTTTCAATGTTGCCCGAATATTGTTGCTTCCACTATTTCTATTTTATTTACTGTATTTTACTTCTGATGAAAACTTCAAATTTTATGTAAAAAGTACAATGTAAATAAGAACAAATTAAGAAAAAAATTTAATGTTTTTATTATTTATTTTTGAGAGCGAAGAGAGAGAGAGAAGGGTCAAGCAGGGGAGGGGCAGAGAGAGAGGGAGACACAGAATCCGAAGCAGGTGCCAGGCTCTGAGCTGTCAGCACAGAGCCCAACGTGGAGCTTGAACCCATGAACTGTGAGATCATGAACTGAGCCAAAGTTGGACGCTTAAGTAGTTTTTAAAATGAAATTTAAAGGGTGCATCTAGAACCACCCCCACAGACCTAGAACCCACAGCTAGAACCCACATCTAGAACCCACACCTGGGACCACTCTTGGAAGCAGGTTCTCCACCACAGAGTGTCAGGCCAACACCCACCCAAGGCCAGAGAGCAGGTAAGAACACACTCCTTCCGGACTCCGGGTCAAGTTCTCTTCCAGGGCTGGTGTCCCGACCCACTTTGTTTCACCCGATTCTTTCTACTTTGTCCTCCCAGCTGGTGTAGACAGGCTCCCGCACGCACTGGTCGAACTCTGCCTGCCTCATCTTCGAGCCCCCCAGTGCCCTTCCTGCACTGCCTGTCCCCTACCTTCTTGACTTTCCACGTCTCCGTGTCCACAAACTCGACACCTGCTTTTTTCTTCTCTCTCCCCTAATATGCTGCCCTACACAAAATGAAAGGAACCAGACCTTTGATTAAAATTCCCCAAGAACACTCCCTCTCTCCCGACAAACGCCGTGGCTCAAAGCTGGAAAACCCCACTTGCCACCAGGATATACTTTACCCACATCACTTCTTGACCTTCCAGCTCCGCAAGCAACAAAAGGTCACAGGAACCTTCACCCAAAATCATAGCAAAGATTCCTAATCGACCCAATCCTTCGTGGTCCAGCAAGTCTACGCAACAGAAATGAAAACGCAGATTTGTGCAGAAATTCACCCATGCGTGCCCACAACAGCACAATGCTTAGTAGCCAAAATGGGAAGACCGTGGAAGTGTCCTTCAGTGGAGGCGTGAATACCAACATGTGGTCCATCCATAGAGGAATATCCTTCAGCCCTAGAAAGGAATAAAGTCTGACACCTGCTACAACATGGATGGATCTGGAAACCAGGATGCTCGGGAAGAAAAAAGCAAGTCACAAAAATACCACATGTGTTCAGTGTCTAGTGAAAGGAAAGCCTGGAAAACGGAAATCTAGAAATCCAGAACCCAGATGAGAAGTGGCTTTGAGCTTGTGGGGAGGGGGAGGTGGTAGGTCAAGTGTGTGCGGTATTGTTTTCCGGCAATAAAAATGTCCTGTATTTGACGGTCGTGATGATTGCTCATGGCTGTGGAAATGCCAAAAACCAACCGATGGTGCACTTTGACCAGCGGCATTGTCCAGTATGTGAGACGGAGCTCCATACAGCTGTTTTTTTAAAGAAAGGTTTAGGGGCGCCTGGGTGGCTCAGTCAGTTGACTGTCCAACCTCAGCTCAGGTCATGATCTCACTCACGGTTCGTGGGTTCGAGCCCCACGTCCAGCTCTGTGCTGACAGCTCAGAGCCTGGAGCCTGCTTCCGATTCTGTGTCTCCCTCTCTCTCTGCCCCTCCCCTCTTCTCTCGCTCTCTCAAAAATGAAGAAACATTAAAAAAAGAAAGAAAGCACGCTTTAAAAAAGCTTAAAAGAAATATACACATTTTGCTTTTCATCTCCACACCCCATCCTTTCTCTGACGTGAAGCTCCCAAAACTCTTGGAATTTCTAACGGATAAGATGCAGGGCTGGTTGCCCAGGGAACCAATTGTGGGGTTCAAGAGATGCAACTTTCTATCCTGCCTGGTGGAGGTTGAATCAATTACCTGCTTCCAAGGATTTAATCAGTTCTCTGAACCCAGGATGAAGGCTCCATAAAGTCCCAGAAGGGTGGGGTTTGGAAGCTGTCACATTGGGAGGCTAGGAGTCTTATGCTTCAGGCTGAGCCGCACCCCAAGCTCCAAGCGGACAGAAGCTGGTTTCTTCCAGACCTCAGCCTGGGGGTCTCTCCGTGGGCAGCTGACTGTATCTAACAGCCTCTGCCCCTCTCCATCACATCGGTACGTAACCGACTGGGTGAATGGGTTCCCCTGAGTCACTCTACAGAACCGATGGCACCCACAGAGCGGGGCTTGGGAACGCCCATCTAGAGTTGACTCCTAGGAGCACAGGTCCCAACCCAGATGGGCACCCGCCGTGCAGGACTGAGTCCTGACCCTGTGTGGGATCTGATTTCCTTCGCCAGGCGGACGGCATCAGACCGAGGTGCACTGACGACCCCCCGTCGCTGTGTGAAAGCCGGTCGTCTGGGGGAGCCCCCACCCCGCACACAGGATTCCTGTGGTAGGTGGAGCCAATGATTCGCTTGTGGGGTGATGGGGAGGGGCTTCGGAGCGGATGGCCAAGAAAGAACTCTTGGAGACTTCTTTGGTGCAAAATGCGATTTTATGGAAGACAGGACTGTGGGTAGAAAGAGCTGTGAGAAGAGGGGCTAGTATTGTGTACTATGGCGTTGGGGGAGGTCAAGTCAAGGAAGGCCTCTGGAGAGACTTTGCTGTGCTAACAACTCCTAAGATACCTGTGCATTGCTGCTGACAAGCGTTGGTGGTTTTTCTTCTAGAAAGGCATCTGCATTAGGACAGTAGGCAGTTCCTGGAGGAATGTTCCAGTCTGTCCTTACCTCAAGTAGCCATCAATGGGCTGCAGGTTATAAGGAAACTTACTTTTACCTGCCATTTCCTTCCTGCCTTTGTTCCCACATCCCTGTGGAGGCGAGGGTGATTTGGAGGCTCCAGGAAACGGAGCCTGGGTTTCTGGAGGTGAGGCTAGTGCGAAGATTGCCTTTTTCTTGTCCTTTGTTACGACATGTGTAAACCGATGGAGCGTCAGGTCCTGCATGACTGTGACGTCCATCAGTTGACTGTTGGTTTTCTTTGCTCTCCTTTGTCCTTGGGCAGCCAGGACAGTCTCAAGGGATGTCACACGTCCCACATGGGCTTGGGCTGGCTCGTACTTGGTGCTCAGATCACCTTATGCTCCCGCATCAGTAGAGTCTCCAGCGCTCCAATCCTGGCCATGGCCAAAGAAGAATTTTCAGATGACTCGGGTGGGTTATCCACACACCTGCCCGATTTGGGGTGTCTCCTTTGCTCCCGTTAGCCACCCCAAGAACACACATTCATTGGAGCAAAAATCTCCTTCAAAGTAGTAACAACTCTTGCAGCGCCTCCCCTAAAGGAGAGGGAGCCCCAAGGACGGGCAAGACTCGAAAAGTTTTTGTAGGAACAGAGAGCAAGGGAGGGGGTCATTAGCAAAAGAGAAGGAAGGCTTGTTCTGGAAAAGGTCACCCCTTCCCGGGCCTGGGTAGGATCTTATTACTTGGATCACGTCGTCTCTCTTTGTGGGGGAGTGTTGCACAGACACGTGCTTTTATCAACGCTGAGCCGATCCTGATCTCCCCGGTGTTAAGGAGCAGAGCATGGCCCCTACAAGGGAGGCAGTGAGCTTTTGCGGACAGTAGCAATGCAGAATACATCATTATTTAGCTAACCAATGACAATCTATGGCATTTCATTACAGCCAATTACATTGTAATAACTCAGACGGTAGTTTTGGTCGGAACCTATTAAAGTTCTTAGTCTTTTAAAATGAGCAATCGTAGTAAGACACCTAAGATGCTGTGGGACAGGGTTCAGGTGACTTTTCTATGGACTATGCCTCATCCAGGTCTTAGTAGGGGGGGTGGGGTTACTTAACAATCTTGAAAAACAAGTTAAACTTCAGGTTACAATGCTCCGTATCGAGTTACATTCTTAGGGTCTTTCCAGATTGCCCAGTCTTTAATTATTCACCAGAATGGGAGTGTAAACCGAACTTACATCCAGGACGCTCTCTGATACCTGATAAGTTGATCTAGTACCTTCCCTAAGTTGACCTCGTACGGGGAGCAGGATGGGGAGGGTCCAGGGGACAGATTCCCTCTTGCTGTTTAATCAGAAAACGCATTTCCAACTGACTCCTTAAGACTTCACTTCCAAGGGAGGTTGAACCTGGAATCAGGACAGGTAGTAAGCCCCAGTTTGTGACTGCGCCTAAGTGACTCCACTGGGGGCTTTCACAGAAGCGCACCCCAAATATCAGCCCCCCTGTAACCCAAGCCCCAGCATGGACATCCATGCTGGAGACGTGACTCCAACCAGAGAACTGGAAACCTGCCCCCCAGAACCAAGGTAGCTCAGCCACCATCAGACTTGGTGATGGTCCCAGACTCTGTCTATTATACTCACCCTTCAGGACCAATTACTCACAACCAAGGGCCATTTTGCTCCCAGGGACACTGGCAAGGTAGGCACATATTTTGGTTGTCACAGCTGTTGGAGAAAGAAGCATTCCTGGCTTGTGGAGAGTGGAGACCAGAGACGCAGCTCAGCAGCCTAGGATACACAGGACGCCTTACGCATGCACAGTTTAGACTCTTTTTTTGTCTGTTGCTTGATTTGTTGGAAACATTTTATTCCACTCAAATACGCAAACCGTATTTTAGGAAATGCACTTGGGTTTGCAAATATGTTTTCATTAACAGTGTCTCTGAGTAGAGCTCACGAATGTATTTCTCGCTGCAAAAATAGACTCAAGCCATTTGGTAAAATGACACAGTTTTTTCCTAAATAGTCTTATGGCTATTAAATAATTTGAATGAGTTTTTAGAATTCCCAGAAATAAAATATTAGTTTCAGACAGTTTTGTAGAAGACTCCAAATGCACTCAAAAAAAAAAAAGATCATGTCAATAGATGGAGACTATTTTCATAAAAGTCAAAATTATTTTATGAGTATCATTCTTAGCAACCTCAGAATGAGAAGGAGTCTTTTAATGTGGTAATCTGGTTTTGTTGAAAAGCAATTATTTTCCTTAGTGGGAGAGCCATGATTCGTACTGCTTTTAGATAATCAATACTTAACTGGTGGGTTTGACTGGAAACCCAACTGTATGTTATCTGGTGGCGTCCATGTGACTTAGACCACAGTCTCCACGGAACAATTGAAGTTTCTTCAAGTTAACAACAACACACAGCATGTTTTAGGAATATTTAACAAAGGATGGAATGAACACTGGAGTTCCAACAATCTCAGAAAATTTGAGAGGATTAAGCCTGAACTCACGGTTAAAAGTGCAGTGTGCCTCAATTCCATCTTCTTCAGTCAAGGAACAAGTATTAATTTCAGTGGCTCAATTCCATACTCCTCACACCGTGTACCTCAGTTACCCACATCGGAATAAAAGTCCACTTAAATAGCACAGACTCCAATTTTACACTGTTTTATGAGCAAAAAGTACTTTATTGGAACCACCAACATAACCATTATTGAAGGCTGAACTACTAAGCCTTGTGTTTCTTCCTTTAAAAAAACACATTTCAAGAAAATATTAAATGAAAGAGGTAGCCATATTGTTTTCCTTCTAGAATTTGGGAATGCTTTTTCAATTTGTTGCATGTCCACATGCCCAACATGTCCGTGTTGGAAGGATCTCCACGTCCATAAAAGGCAGATGAATGAGAATGAATAAATGTTTCCACCTGCGTCCTGTTGGGACAAGTTATCCTGTGAGCAATTGTCAAGGTCGTGGATAAAATCATCACAATGTCCAGGATGTGGGCACTAGACCCATGATCCCACTGTCTATAGGCAAGATCAGAATTCCTTGGGATGAAGTTAACTTTGCCTCTCAATGAAGTGGTTCTGTGCATCTACCCATCTGTGCATCCATCCATGCATCATTTATAATCTTTATCTATTCATCCATCCATCCATGCATTCATCTTTTATCATCTCTATCCATCCATCCATCCATCCATCCATCCATCCATCCATCCATCCATCCACCCACTCACTTATCATATCTATCTATCTATGTATCTACCTATCTACCCATCCATCCATTCATCTACCCATCTATGTATCATCTAT
Organism: Suricata suricatta; assembly: GCF_006229205.1. Lineage (NCBI taxonomy): Eukaryota > Metazoa > Chordata > Mammalia > Carnivora > Herpestidae > Suricata > Suricata suricatta. Next base: position 1,671,965 of record NC_043717.1, on the reverse strand, counting down.
CCTCTATCTATCTATGTATCTATCATCTCTATCCATCCATCCATCCATCCATCCATCCATCCATCCATCCATCCACCCACTCACTTATCATATCTACCTACCTGTCTACCCATTAACCCATTCATCTATCTATCTATCATCTATCCATTATCTATCTATCCATCCATCATATCTATCTACCCATCCATCCATTCATCCGTGGATCCATGATCTACCACCTATCTATCTACATATCTATCTGTCATCTATCCAAACACATATACACACACACACCCCCACATACAATTTAGGTCAATGTCTGTGTTGGGTATAAATTATACATTGCGCTATGACAGTAGTTCCCAACCAGGGATGACATTTGGTCATCTGTCTCTGCAGGGGCCATTTGGTAATGTGGGGAGACATTTTTGCTTGTCACAGCTGGAGAGATGCTAGCAGCCTCTACTGAGTGGACACCAAGGTTGCTGCTTGACACCCCACAATGCACAGAACAGCTCCCTACAGAAAAGATTTACGTATCTTCAAATGTCAGTCGTGTTTCAGGGCCCCTGGGCTGAAGACGAGGGAGGAAGCATGCAGGACAATGCATTAAACACACAGGGAACATAACCGCATCTACTCTCTGTCCCACATGAGAAAGAACATAGACAGTCCCTAAATGATTTTTAATGAATTTCTAAATACACGAATGTTTTCTTTAAACCTGTTTTTAAGGCTAAAAAACAAAGAAACCCACCCCAAACCCCAAAACCTCACACAGCGCCTTGTTTACACATCCAGACTGGGTGAAGCACTCAGATGGCTTTGTCCGCAAACAGCAGCAGGAAGTGCCAGGGGCGTGGTTGACCATACGTGTCAAAAGTCCCCATCTGGGTGGCTCTGACAAGTCCAGGAGGGGACGTTCAGGAAAGTGGACGAGGTGAAGATTCTTCTGGCTTCACTCGTATTCACCGATCGAATGCATTTTGGGGTAGAGTCGGAGAATTTCAAGTAAACTATGAGTTTCCACTGCTCATTGGGAAAGAGGCATGTTACAGACCGCACCGCTGAGTGTCTTTCCCAGGGGGGACCTGACATGGCCCATGTCACACTTCTCGCTTAAAAAGTGGGGTCAACCTTCCTTCCCCTGGGCATACAGACAGCCTTACCCTGGCCCCCAAGTCTTAGCTGGGGCTGCCCAAACAAGGCACACAGACCAGACTTTGACAACAGGAATTTGTTCTCTCCCAAGTCTAGACCCCAGGAGCTCACACTGAAGGTGCACCCAAGGCTAGGATCTGCTGGAGGGTCCGAGGGCAAATCTACCATGTCTCCCCAAGTTCCTAGCAGCTGCTGCTGACCCTGAGTTTGCAGATGCACCCACACTGCCTCCGCCTTCACACTGCTTTCCTCCATGTGCATTTCCATGTTCCTTTCTTCATAGAAGGACATGCATCACTCAGTTAACCTGGTTAATCCAGGGTGATCTCATTTCAAGATCCCTACTGATACCTACAAAGACCCCTTTTCCACGTAAGGTCCTATTACCAGGTTCCAGACAGACACACCTTTTTTTATGGGGAGGATGGGCTACAGTGGTATCAACCTTCAACCGAAGACATGGTCTGTTAAACACAAGATCCATGGGGGCGCCTGGGTGGCTCAGTCGGTTAAGCGTCCGACTTTGGCTCAGGTCATGATCTCACGGTTCATGGGTTCGAGCCCTGCGTTGGGCTCTGTGCTGACAGCCAGCTCAGAGCCTGGAGCTACTTCGGATTCTGTGTCTCCCTCTCTCTCTGACCCTCCCCTGCTCATGCTGTCTGTCTCTCTCTCTCAAAAATAAAAAAGACATTTAAAAAAAATTTAAACACAAGATCCAGACCTCAGGTCCATTGACCTTGCAACAAGATGGCAAAATACATTTTAGGGAAGGATTGGTGAATCCCCTCCTGGGAATTCACATTTATCCAGAAACCTTCAAATGCCTTAATGATGAGACTAGGCACTGTAGACCTCTTAGAAACATTTTCAAATCCCACTAGTTAGAGCTATACCCACCCCCACCCCCCCAGCACCCCCATCCCAGTCGAGAAAGGTTCCTGGTCTGCATTAAAATGCCCCCTGTCTTACCCCCGATGGCTGGGTCCAATGACAGACCCGTTTCCCCTAAAACGTGCCACTCAGTGCACTGAACACTGTGTTCAATCTTCAGGAAATTGGAGCCTCTTTTCACGCTTTCTGGACAAACCCACAGATAAGATACCGGTCACCTTGAGTAGTAAAGCCATGTCCTACAGAGTTTTGTGACTAAATTCCTTCGTAAACCTGTGTTTCTGTCTGCATTCCTCCAGGATTTCACACCACTGAAATTCCTTATCCTGAGAAGCTCTATTCTCTTTGTATTTACCCAACCTCGTCTGCAAAGCTCACCTCATCTTTCTGCCAACGCCGTCGGCAAAATCCCAAAGAGGAAACCCAACGCTCTTGTGTATTAATGAGCTGGTGTTTGTTACGTAAACGCACCATGTCATTGGCGATGCCGGTGGGCCCCCGCGTATGAGGCACACCTTGTGGTCACGTATCTGAGTTTGATGCCAGGTGTGACCTATGGCTTCCCTCTTGCTTCCTCCAGATACCGTGGGGTCTAGAGCGATGGGATGGGATGTTTTCAGGGCACATGTTGGAAACCTCCAGTATTGTCTGCATTTACTGAGGACTACGCCCCTGTTGCCTAAGGCTGTTCTGAACCGGACTTCCCAGATGCTCAGAGGCACCTCAAAGGGAAAGACACCGATGGCTTCTGCGTCTTCCTCCCGAGGACAGTCTGCCCCTTTCTGCAGAGAACAATATTTCAGACACATCCTATTCCTTCTTTGCCGATGCTGTTGGGACAGGCTCTGAAAACAAAACGCTTTATGTTTTATTCTGTGTTCCCAGACCGGATTCTTGTGGGACCGGGACCCCGGACAGGGACGGCTCCCAAGTTTCATTTCTGCAACTGAGGATGCTCTCACATGCCCGCCGCTTGGCCACAAACCCACCAACTCCCCCGCATCCAAACAGGCGGCTGAGCCCCTGGGTCGCTGGCCTCAGCCCCCGGGTCCCTCGGGGGACACCCAGAGGTGGTGTCTTTCACACTCCCGCCCAAGGGCACCTTTGGGCGTTTCCTCTGACAGCAGTCTAGTGCGTGTGTCAAGGCCTCTCACAGTGAGAATGCTCGTTACACATGCAAAAACCAATAAACACCAGTTAGTGGTATCTGATGCTCGCAGCCCATCATTTCGGGCCCCACGTGGGTTGGTCTGATGATACCCGAGAAGCCATAAAAACTTGGAGTGGGCAGACCTTTCTGTCCGTCAGCTTCTCAATCAGGACTCACCTGTGGGAACCGGGAAAGCAAGTCTACCGGCGTGAACAGGTGCACGGTCGGCGGTTGTCATTTTTGTGGGCGGTGGGCGGTCCGCGCTGACGGGCACCGAGGACACGGATGGCATCGGTGAACGCAGGTGCAGGGGGCGGCCCGGAGCCCACGGGGATGCCCGCTGTGCCGGTTCCATCGCTCACCTGCCTGAGCCCTCATCCAGGTGTGACCCACCGCATGGCGCAGAGGGGACCCCACACGGGCTCCACGGGCCGCCACTGACCCCTGTCTCCGGACGGCGCAGCACTTCTTCCTGCTCGGATTTTGCCTTGTCTTGTCTTATTATTTTATTTTATTATTTTATCTCATCTTATTGAATCCAATCTTACTTTATTTTATTATTTTGTTATTTTATAGTATTATTTTCTCTTATTTTATTATATTATTTATTTTATTTTATATCATTATTTTATTTTAGCATTATTTTATTTTATATTATTATTTTGTTTTATTTAAGTATTATTTGTTTTATTTTATTATATTATGTATTTTATTGTATTATTTTGTTATTTTATTTTAGTATTATTTTGTTTTATTTTATTATATTACTTATTTTATTTTATATTATATTAAATTTTATTTTATACTATTATTTTGTTTTATTTTATTATATATTATTATTTTATTTTATAGTATTATTTTGTTTTATTTTATTATATTACTTATTTTATTTTATATTATTATTTTGTTTTTTGTTTCATAGTATTATTTTGTCTTGTTTTATTATATATTATTATTTTGTTATTTTACTTTATAGTATTATTTTATTTTATTATAAAATTTATTTTATTTTATTATTTTTATGTTATTATTTTATGTTATTATTTTGTTATTTATTTCATTTTATTTTGTTATTTTTTATTTTTATGTTATTATTTTATGTTATTTCATTATTTTATGTTATTTATTATTTTATTTAAGTTTTTATATTATTTTATTTACTTTCTTTTATATTACTGTTTTTTATTTTTTATGTTATTACTTAAGTTATTTTATTATTTTATTTATTATTTTGTTGTATTTATTGTATTTTATTATTTTGTTATTTTATTTTGTTTTATCATTATATTTTATTTATTTTATTTTATTCTATTCTTTTTTATTTTAGAGAGAGAAGGGAGGGGCACACAGAGCACACGAGAAACCTACCATAAAAGAACATCTTCTGTTCAGAAATTCAAAGTGAACAGAAGTGACTCAGGGGAATCCTTCCCACCCTCCTGCATGGATTTACTCTCCTCAGAGCTTTGTAACAGTCTCTTGGAAGGACATGCATGGACTTATTTCTCTATTTTTATTTATTTTTTACTGTCTTTGAAAATTTTTTTCAATATTTATTTTTGAGAGAAAGAGACGGAGAGAGAGAGACAGAGACAGAGTGCAAGTTGGGGACAGGCAGAGAGAGAGGGAGACACAGAATCTGAGACTCCAAGCTGTCCACACAGAGCCCCACACGGGGCTCAAACCCACAAACTGTGAGATCATGACCTGAGCCGAAGGAAGATGCCTAAATGACTGAGCCAGTCAGGTGCCCCTACACGGGACATACTTACCAGAAAAGAATTATTCATTGTTTATTTTAAATTCAAATTCAACTGGTTATGAGGTGTGAGTACATCCCTAGTGTCCTACGGGACATACTTATACTAAAACAGTTATTTATTATTTATCTGAAATGCAAATTCATCCTGGCTTCTACTGTATGTCCCAAATATTACAGGCAGACAAATTTTATATGAACATATGTGTTACCTGAAATTCAAATTTTACTGAGCATCCTGCATTTTTAAAAGATTTTATTTTTCTATTATTTTTTAAGGTTTTTATTTCTTTTAAGTCATGTCGACTGCAAAAGTGGGGCTGGAACCCACAGCCCCGAGATCAAGACCCACACTCCCCACCAACCTAGCCGGCCGGGTGCTTCTCATCTTGCGGTGCTCTTTGCTCCGTCTGGGCAGCCTACCTAGAGGAGGAGGCAGGGCCTCTAGGGCCACACCCTTGGTCGCTGGTACCCGGCATGGTCTGGCCACAGTGTCCCTGTCCTTCCCCAGACATGTGCTCCCGGACTCCGTCCCTCCTTTGGGTCCTTGTTGAAATCCTGGCATCTCTGGGAGACCTGGTGCATTGCCCACGCCCCTCCCTATCTCTGCACCCACATATCCCTGTGTCTCTGCGCACACCCAGGTCATGTGATATACATGATTAGCATATACTCATGCACCTGTAATTATATGTCTGGAGCGCACGCAATCACTGCCCTGTCACCCCTCCCGTGCCCCCGGCTCCCCCGCTTTGTGCTGTCACATCCTCTGACCTCTGGCTGTCATTGTCCATGGCGCCCAACCTGTGGGCGGACCAGGCAGCCAGCTCTGAGGTAAGCTGCATTCGTCTGCGGTGAGAGGCTGGGTGAGTGGTGGACCAGCTGGGGGCTAATGTCTCCACGTCTTGAGTTCGCCCAGCCCAGCGACAGGAGCACCCGGCCCTAGACCACAGTCCGGATGGAGCAGAGAAAGGGCAGAAAGCTACCTTTCACGCTAACATTTGCCTCGAAAATGAGCTCATGTACATTTAGAGGCGTCTGGGTGACTCAGACGGCGAATGCTCCGACTCTTAGTATTGGCTCACACCCTCTGAAGGTTTGAGGGTTCAAGCGCCGTGTCAGGCTCTGCACTAACAACATGGGATTCCCTCGGCTTGGGATTCCCTCTCTCCCTACCCCTCCCCACCTCAAAATAGGTAAAAGAACTTTAAAAAATAAGTAAAAGTAAGTTATATACTTTTAAATTGTGCATACGTCGGATGATTACAAATATATGTATGAATATATATACAAAGCTAAATATGTACAAAGAGGTGCACTTGTGACTATATAACTTTGTATATATATGTATATATGTTTACACACTTAGATTTATATATGTACATTTGTTTATGTTTTTCTACTATGTACACATGTATGTATATAATATATATAATATATAACTATACATACTATGTGTAAACTATTATATATGATGTACATACTATATATCATATATAGTATACCATGTATATACTATATATGTATATAAACTATATATACTACATGTCAAATGTATATAAACTATGTACAAACCAAATATATCATATGCATATTATACTATGTACATACTATATATGTATATAATCTATATATATACTGTATATAAACTATATATATATTATGTACATACCATACATATCACATATAGTATACCATATATATACTATATATGTATATAAACTATATATACTATATATAAAATGTATATAAACTATGTATGAACCAAATATATCATATGCATATTATACTATGTACATACTATATATGTAATATATATGCTGTATTATGTACATACTATATATATATAATCTATATATACTGTATATAAGCTATATATACTATGCACATACCACATATATCATATATACTATACTATGTATATACTATATATGTATATAAACTATATATACTATATGTAAAATGTATATAAATGTTGTAATACTATATATATCATATACATACTATACTATGTACACACTATTTATGTATATGTACTATACTATGTATATACTATAGTACATAGTCTATAGTCTATATATGTGATATATACTGTATAACTATATACTATAAATAATATTAAACACATTATCACATATATGTCCACATTAAAACCTGTATATATTTTTCCTAGGCAACATAAGCACAGATACGCCTTTAAAGTTTCCAAAGTCTTCTCAGAAAACGTTCCTTGTCCCTAAATTACACACATTTTTAATAAGTGATGTATGGTATAAATTATATATATTCCATAAGCGCAGCATTATGGCGTGATATCAGTTTCAGGTGGAGAATGCAGTGGTCCATCACCTCCGTTCAACACCCAGGATTTTATCTGTAGACTTATACCTTTATACAGGAAGAGTTAATTTTGGTATAAACCCCACCCCGGAGTCAGCAATGACCAAGTCTCTTTCCTCCGAGGCTGGGGCTCATGCTTCTCTTTACCCACACCTCTGGCCCGTCCATGGCCCCCACCTTTCAAGCTTCCTCCTTACCGTTTTGCTCTGACCAGCACTTCTGATCCATGCCACGACCTGGTTTGCAGATCAGCCCTCGCGAGGTTCTCCTGGAAGCGGAGATTCACTGTGAACCCACAGGTCCCCACGAGGCCCGAGGGGACTCGACATGTGGTCTTTCACTTTGCAAACGCTGGTCCCCACCCCCTCCAATGTCCTCTCCTAGGAAGTCATGCCTTGTGTTCTAAAATCTGCTTTCTCACTACAAGGAGAATTGGAAAACATTGAAAAAAGTATGCAGAAATTATAATCCAGACACAACTGTTTTCACCTTTTTCTACTTTTTAAGGTCATTTTATTACATGAGGAAGATCAGAGTATGTGATAACATTTGCATTACCACTTACATGACTTAAAACAACTTTTTTTGGTCTATTTATGAAGGGTGTGACTATCTCCACTCATATACAAACCAACATAAAAGTATACACACCCCTCTATTTGGATATTGAATTTAGCTCTATTTTTTTCCCTATTGTAAAAATTGCCTTAAATAAAGGATGTATTAGATTGACAGAACATCACAGCCTAGGACTAACACAACACACATATTATCTCCGTGTCCTGGAGGCTGGGAGTCCAAGACCCAGGCAGGGTTGAGGCTGCAAATCTGAGGTCCAGGCAGGGCTGAGGCTGGGGATCTGAGGTCCAGGCATGGCTGAGGCTGGGAGTCTGAGATCCAGGCAGGGATGAGGGAGGGGTCTGAGATCCAGGCAGGGGTGAGGCTGGGAATGTGAGATCCAGGCAGGGGTGAGGCTGGGAGTCTGAGATCCAGGCAGGGCTGAGGCTGGGAGTCTTAGATCCAGGGAGGGGTGGGGCTGGGAGTCTGAGATCCAGGCAGGGCTGAGGGAGGGGTCTGAGATCCAGGCAGGGCTGAGGGAGGGGTCTGAGATCCAGGCAGGGGTGAGGCTGGGAGTCTGAGATCCAGGCAGGGGTGAGGCTGGGAGTCTGAGATCCAGGCAGGGGTGCATATAACATGAGGAGGCCAAAATGTACAATCATTTCTAACACAGTGAGTCCTCCCAGTAACGGACATTATCACTAAAAGTGTGTAAGCATTCTCTCGTGTGCAGGGGAATCCCTCATCCCACTAATGTTC
>NC_043717.1:1659922-1663268 GCF_006229205.1 Suricata suricatta | reverse complement strand
ATTTGACAGGAGGCGAGCGCGATCCCCGCCCTGCGTTTCTGGGTAGCTTTCCAAACAAACTAGGATCATTTCCCGAACAACAACGAAGACAGAGTTAAGACCTAGGACACCCAAAAGCAGGGCTCCCAACTTTGGTGCGTCACTGTTCAGGACACCAGACCGCCCCAGGCCATTTGCATTTCAGATACCCCAAACAGAGTTCCCTGTCCCTACCCCCCCCACCCCCCGTGTAACTATGTCCGAGGTCGCCTGTGGAAACACTTTCACAATAAATGGCGAGTGTGTCTGTGAGTTGGAGTGTCACTGGACATCGTGTTCTGGGTCCGGCCACCCTGTCCCCGGGTATCTGGGTAACATGCCGGTTGGTGGGTGCGGACCAGGCTCTCGGCTGCCCCTGGAGAGGGAGGGGGCCTGCGCGGCACTCCTCACTCGGGTCAGGCTGGGGTGGCCTGTCCCGAAGGCAAGGCCACATCCAAGTCAGAACTGAAGCCTGGAGACCAGGCCGTGCCTGCCCGGCTCGGCCAAGTGGGAGGGGGCGGCAGGAAGCCAGAACCCAGCCCTGGGTGTGGTGTGCCGGCCCGGCGCCCCACCCTTTCATCTGCGCGTCGTGGGTGGCATTCCCCCCGACCCCCCCCCCCCCCCGCGTTAGGCGCTACGCTGGCTCTGGTCTGGAGGTGGAAGGCAAAAAAATAAAAAAATAAAAAATAAAAAGAAATGCGCCCCCTGAGCAGGCCTTGGAGCACCCGGCTGGAAGTAGGAGGGGCTCAGGTCAGCGAGCCCTGTGTGACCCTGCCCCGAGGAGAATGCAGGGGACCCCCGGCTTCTACGGTGCTGTTGGTGACTAAGGGTCAAGGCTAGGTCGATTGGGAACATGCTGTTTTTCCTTTGCAGCTGCACCCAGGCGGGGAAGGGTTACAAGGAAACCTGAGGATTAAAAGTCGGGGTTGCCGGGGTGACACGGTGACTCCATCATTGGCTCCCAGCCCTGAGACTGACCGCATACCTACTCATCCTATAAATATCCTGGCCAATTTGGGCAACACCTTGCTGTATAGACGGAGCTTTCATGCAGGAGGATCGTAAAAATTCTTCAGGAACCAAAGCGTGCGACTCTGAAGACGAAAAGAGAAATCCCCGTAAGCTCTGCGGTGTGGAGTCGTGACGGCTTCATGTTTGCGGGCAGTGAGGGCGCCCTGAACTCTGAAATGCGTCAGGAGGGAAGTCAAGACGGCAGCCGGTCTATGTGTGTATGTGTGTATATGTACATACATATGTGTGTAAACGTGTGTGTGAGTGTGTGAGTGTGGAATAGTGACTTAAAATTCCAAAGTATACAGGTGCCCGGTTGCTTAGTCGGCTAAGCGTCTGAGTCCTGCTTTCAGCTCAGGTCAGGATCTCATGGTTTGTGGATCTGAACCCCTGCATCAGGCTCTGTGCTGACAGCTCAGAGCTTGCTTGGGATTCTCTCTCCCTCCCTTTCTCTCTGTCTGCCCCTCACCTGCTCTCCATCTCTCTGTCAAAATATCATAAACTTAAAAAATATTTTTTAATTCAAAAGTATACTGTTAACCACAGGTTTTACGCTTTCTACATACTGTAGTACATATTATGTATGTTATATTGTAATACATTGTATAATATGTATTCTAATATGTTTTATGATACATATTCCACCATATATATTGTAGAAGACAGGCTCATGGTCCTTCATAGTATAGTAAATAATATACAGAGTACAAGTCCTATATATATATATAATATTGGGTATGATATATATTATCTCCTAACATTCTGTCATATATTCTAACATGTTTTATTGTATATATTTTAATCTATTTTATTATAAATTGTAACTTTCTAAAAAGCATGTTCAGGAGCACCTGAATGGCTTAGTTAAGCATTCGATTCTTGTCTATTGCTCAGGTCATGATCTCATGGTTCATGAGTTCAAGCCCTGCATTGGGCTCTGTGCTGACACTGCAGAACCTGCCTCAGATTCTCTGTCTCCCTCTCTCTGTCCCTCCCCCGCTCACTTTGTCTCTCTCAAAATTAAATAAACTGGGGCGCCTGGGTAGCTCAGTCGGTTAAGTATCCGACTTCAGCTCAGGTCATGATCTCACGGTTCGTGGGTTCGAGCCCCACGTCGGGCTCTGTGCTGACAGGTCGGAGCCTGGAGCCTGCTTCTGATTCTGTGTCTCCCTCTCTCTCTGCCCCTCCCCTGCTCATGCTCTGTCTCTCTGTCTCTCAAAAATAAATAAATGTTAAAAAAATGTTGTAAATAAATAAACTTTTAAAACTACATTAATTAATTAAACAAATAAATAAACACATCCGTTGACTTCAGACTTTACAAGTTATGTATATGAAACATTGGATCTACATTATACATTGTATTCTAACATGCTATAATATATATTCTAACATGTCTTATTATAAATTCTAATCCATAGATCCAAAACAACAAGCATTCAGCTCCTTTTGCAAACATGACAATTTATATTGATAAGCGTATTTATATATGGAGAAAATACGTATATATACTTTTGAGTTAAATATATGTCTGAGTTAAATAACATGCCTCGCTCAGGTAAACCCATATTTTTGGAAATACACGCGCACATTTTTGGTTTCAGTAGGTCTTCAAACGACGTAGGAATGATTTGAACGTGGACTCAGCGGGACGGGAATGTTTTATCACGGGATGCCCCATCCCCGCAGTTACGCCCCTTGGGCTTTCCTCTTCTGAGTCAGGCAGAAAGTTCTGAAGGCTGTTTGCTTCGGGATTAGGGTTTCAGGTTTCAGCAGCTAGATTTCCCTGTGGTTCAGATAAAGCTCTCTACCGGGCATCCTTTCCATGGTCTCTGCATTTCTTACCACTTTCTCAGATGAGCGGTGGCCCAGCATTGATGGGGCTCGCGAGTTTTCATGGACGGACAGTGACCCTCGTCCAAGCAAGGACGGTTCCCCAGATTTCCCAGTGCTCTCTGTCCTTACCTTTGCAATCTTCTGCGTCTCCAGCCTTCCTAGGCACCGACGGCCCCGTGGGGAGTCTGTGTTGGGTTGATGCCTTAGGGATTCGTGGTCAGCCCGGCTGAGTCACCATCTTGTCCACCAGCACCCTGCACGGACACCCCCGGGGCCGTGTCTCGGCAGCTGGGTCTCGGGGTTTACTCATGCACATGGGACCCCTTTTCCAAACTGTTAACGCCTTCACTTGTATCCGAAATGCCACCCTGACCCCTCACATGTCTTCAAAGCAGGTGAAGCGGAGCTAGAAATGCCCAGGGTGGGGAACCTGGGGGGCTCAGTGGGTTCAGCGTCCGACTTGGGCTCAGGTCATGATCTC
>NC_043717.1:1632813-1659822 GCF_006229205.1 Suricata suricatta | reverse complement strand
CGGGCGCCCCTGCACCCCACGGGCCCCCCGAGACCCGGAGCGGGTCCCCCTGCAGACCCCTGGCGCCCCGAGACCCGGAGCGCACCCCCTGCAGCTCCCGCGAGCCTGCCCAGTCGCTCCAGAAATCCTGTCGGGTGGAAAGAACCCCTGCACTCCCCCAGTGACCCGGGGGTCCGTGCCTCCCGACGTCACAAAACTTCCTGGGGGGGGGTCCCCTCGCGTTGGGTCCTCGCTCGACGGAGGATGCTTCCCGGGGGACCCCACTTGGCGGAGACAAGGGTCCCGCGGCGCGCGGGGGAGGCGAAGATCGCTCCTCCAAGGTCCCCTGACATGTTGAGCGCCTGAAACTTGGGGTTCCGTAGCGCACCCTGATTGGCTTTTGCCCTGCGTTTGAGTTGCATGCAGTTTGCAGGGAGTTCTCTGGACGCGCGGATCCGAGAGGCGCTCGTTCTGGGGCCGCCCTGAGTGGGGTCTGGACACCCCGAGCCCGCGGCGGCGCTGGGTTCACGTTGGGGGCACCACCTGCCGGGGCTTGCTAGCACATCTTTGCTGCCGACAGCGTTTGCACGACGTGTGGTTTGTCCGAAAGTGAATGGGGAAGGGGACGGGGACTTTCCTGGGTCCCCTGCGCCTGTTTTGGAAACGAGGAAGCTAGGCGGGGAATCAGGAAGCGTCAGCTCAAAGTCATGGCCTAGGCTTTAATCACAGCGCCCGGCACAGCCAGAGCCCTAGTGCACGGTGCAGGGCTTCTCGTATTCTCCCGGGTCTTCCCTCGGACAGTGAGGCTGTGAGGAGGGGTCTGCAGGAAACCTGACTTGGCGAGGGGGGCCTGGGACGCACCTGCTCTACCTCTCTGTGCTCCCCTCTGTGTTTCCCGCTTCCTTCTGTCTGTCCGTGCCCGTCTCCTCCCTCCCTCCCAGAAGCCCGCTGATACTTTGCAGGGCATCCCGGTGGGCCTGGAAAGCAGGTCAGCCGCGGTGGCCCCGGAGCGTGTGGAAACGCAAGTGAATAATGGAAAGTTGCTGAGGGACCCGCCGTGCCTTGGCACGCAGAGCCGCCGATTGTCTTCCTTTTGGGCACAGGCTTGGGTCTATTGTCAGAGGTGCCCGGGCCACAGGCCAGGATCCGGGCAGGGCGTGGGCGGGCTGGTGGGCTGAGGCCCTGATCTCTCCTGCTGTCTGCAGTCACGCGGGGCCCGTGGGCGCTGCCAAGTGGGCACAGGGTGCCCGGCCGGTCATTTCGTGCTTAAAAATAGGATGTCACCACCGCCTTTGGGGATGGAGAGGGGCGCGCGTGGGTGGAGACTGCCTCCCTCCAGTGGTGTTTGTCTTGTACTGGAGAGGATGCTCCTTCCTCCGGGATAACTTCCTGTGCGCTCCGGGGTGTGGACGGAGGGCTGGGGGCACGCATTCAGTTGTTGGGGTACGGGGGGGTCAGGGGCCCAAGGGTGTGTGTCTGTGTGTTCGTGAGGGAGACAGAGAGAGACAGAGACAGAGAGATGCAGGTGCGTGTGTGTGTCAGAGAGAAAGACACAGAGAGACCTGGGTGTGTGTGTATGTTTGTGTGTGTGTGTCTGTCTGTGTGTATCTAAAACACAGAAACACCCGTCTGGGAGAAACAGTACATGGGAGACAGACAATTCTGTGTGTGTGTGTGTGTGTGTGTGTGTGTGTGTGTGTGTGTGTGTGTACTCAGCCTCGGGGGACCCCGGCCGCCCCGTCCTGTGCCTCAGCCATGCGTGTGTCCGTCCCAGGCCCCTCCGGCAGGTCCCATGGGTCCGAGGGCTGCAGGTGGACACTCTGGACCCGCCCCCAGGGCCCCAGGCCACATGCGCGCCGCAAGTCCCGCCCCCCACACGCCCCCAAACCCTCCTCACCTCAGACATTTATGTTAAAAAAACGTTAAAAAAACTTGAGAAAGTCTGTTTTCAAACACTTACCAGCCAAGATGGTCAGACCCTTTTCCTCATAGATGTTTGGTTTTCATTTGTTTTTTTTTAAAGTTTTTAAATGTTTATTCATTTTTGAGAGACAGAGACAGAGCATGAGCAGGGGAGGAGCAGAGAGAGAGAGAGAGAGAGAGGAGAGAGAGAATCGGAAGCAGCTCCAGGCTCTGAGCTGTTTGGACAGCGCCCAACGCAGGGCTTGAACCCAGGAACCACGAGATCATGAGCTGAGTCGAAGTCGGACGCTCAACCGACTGAGCCCCCCAGGCGCCCCTGATTCATGAAGACCTAGGAGACCCTTCTTAATGAATAATTAATCATGGCCGGTTCTGACTAAAGTAGTTGTAATCGCAAAGTAGGGTTTTCTCCGTCACACGCATGGGTCCCCCACGTTGGCCCGAATTTCGCCCCCTCCGACCTGGGCTCTGAGCCGACAGACCAGCACACGTCCGGAAGGACTAGATTCGGAACCAAGGACACGACTCAATGTTCTTTCTCATGTCTGAGACTCGGAGATGATATTCGTGGGTCATAACATGAACCGTTTTTAAGTGAGCCGTCCTTGTGCATTTTGTGCATCAAAAAGTTGTGCAAGAGCCACGCCCGTCTGGCTCCAAGACACTCTCGTGGCCCCAAAGGAGACCCTGAACACATAAGCAGGTCATTCCTCACCCCCACCCACAGCACCCGGTGACCAGGAGCTCCCTGCCTCCTTGCATTTGCTGATTCCGTGTTATTCATTCTACAAACACTTCCTTCTCACTTGGCCATTTCCGAGGCTCGAGGTCTCACAGGGCCAGAAAATGAGCCCAAGACCCCAAATTTCCCCGCTCAGGAGGTCAGACAATAATGGACCCGTGGAAGGAAAATAGGAGACGGCAAAGACCGGACGAGGTCAAGGCAGGAGTAAGAAATGTGTGGCGTGAGCAAGACCATGATGGGCAGACAGGCCCACAACCCCCAAGGCCCCAGAAGGGGGTGGGGAGAGGATGCAGAACCCCTTTTCCCCCCAGAGTTCCCGTCCCTCAGAACCTCGGACGCGACCTTATTTGCAATGAGGGTTTTTGCAGATGTGATTTGTTAAGTATGATGATGACGTCTGTTGTGTGAGGTGACTGTAAATCCAAGGACAGTGTTTTTGGAACAGACAGTAGAAGAGAGACACAGAGGAGAGGCCATGTGAAGACGGAGGCAGAGACGGGACACAGCCACAAGCCCAGGGACACAGAAGTTCAGAAGCTGGAAGACACAGGAAGAACCCTCCCCTGGAGCCTCTGGAGGGAGCACGGCCCTGCCCTGCCTGGGTCTCAGAGGTCCTGCCTGGATCTCAGGGGTCCTGCCTGGGTCTCAGGGGTCCTGCCTGGATCTCAGGGGTCCTGCCTGGATCTCAGAGGTCCTGCCTGGATCTCAGGGGTCCTGCCTGGATCTCAGGGGTCCTGCCTGGGTCTCAGGGGTCCTGCCTGGATTTCAGGAGTCCTGCCTGGGTCTCAGTGGTTCTGCCTGGATCTCAGGGGTCCTGCCTGGATCTCAGGGGTCCTGCCTGGATCTCAGGAGTCCTGCCTGGATCTCAGTCGTTCTGCCTGGGTCTCAGGGGTCCTGCCTTGATCTTAGGGGTCCTGCCCTGGTCTCAGGGGTCCTGCCTGGATCTCAGTGGCCTTGCCCCACGTGGATCTCAGATTTCTTGTCTCCAGAGCCGGGGAAGGATGAAATCCTGCTGTTTTAAGCCGCCACATGGTGGCAGCCCTAATGCACCCAATTAAAAAAACTTTTTTTTAGTGTTTATTCATTTTTGATAGATAGAGAGAGACAGGACATGAGCAGGGAGGGGCAGAGAGGGGCACACAGAATCCGAAGCAGCTCCAGGCTCCCAGCTGTCAGCACAGAGCCCGACACGGGGCTCGAACCCACGAAGTGTGGGTCTGGGCCCTGCTTCCTTGGGTGAGTTCCTGCAGGGTTCGGCACACGCTGGAAGCCAGCTTTGTCCCTGGAAGGGACGGCTGGAGGCAACCCAGTGACGTGGGTCCCCCATGGTGGAGCCTCCTACCCGCAGGGTTCTTTCTGGGAGAGCCCTGGGTTACCAGTTCCTTGAAAACCACGTTCAGCCTCTGGGAAGTGACCCCACGGGTCCTGTCTGTATTTCCCCCAAAGTTTTATCAGATGGCCACAGTGGTAAGATGACCTTTACCAGTTCGAAGAGTCCGCTTTGCCTTCTGTGGTCTGGAGCTCCCTGCGTGCCCTTTCTTGCTGGGAAGAAGAGGGAAATGCCGGGTAACGCAGGTGCACTGGTTGGAGGTTGGACGCAGGGTGTGGGGCAGGGCACTGCCCTCTCCCTTGAGCACGTCGGCATCCCCTGCAGGGCTGTGTAACCACAGACGGCCGCCGCAACCTAGAGCTTTTTCCAACTCCCCTCCTTGGAGGCGGAGCCTGCGACTCTGCATTGCTCACCAGTCCCCAGCGATGCTGCTGCTCCGGAATGTTCTCTGGAAGCCCAGGGCAACCTGCAAGCCCAGTGCACGTGTTCCGGAAGCTCTTGGAGGTCGCTGTGGCCGTGTGGGGCGCTGCACGCAGAGCCGTGAGGGCGCAGAGCAGGGCTTGAGGGGTGCAGCCACGGGGGAGTGCTGCAGGATCTTGAGCTGTGACAGCCTCCCCTGTGGGTTCATAGGTTCTTGAGCCCATGAGGAAGCGGTGGATGGTGGTGTTTGGAAGAGCGGACATCGTACAGGGTGGTCGAGTTCTGGGACTCGTGCAGGGTGTAACCCAGAGGATGTGCTGCTGGGAGAAAATGCCGCCGACTGGCTACCACCGTGGACATTTGTTTCCAGCAGTCCTGCAGCCTGGAGGGCTGAGGTGGGGACGCCGGCCGCCTGGGTTTCTGGACAGACTCTCCGTCCTGTCTTGCAGATGGTCGTCTTGTACCGTGTTCTCACGTGGGCTTTGTGTGCAAGCAGAACGGGCAGGGGTGGGGACAGGGTGCGTTGTCTCGTGTGTCTTCCTACAGCGAAACATGTGAGGGGTTCTGTTGGGCGAGGACCTCACCATTGGGACCTCAGTTCACCTTATGACTTCCTTAGAAGCTTTGTCCCCAAATACACGATTTAGGTCTTCAAGACATGATGTGAGGAAACGCACACATTCCATCTATAACTATGACGTAGAGAGGGGGCATGGGTAACTCCAGCTCCGAGGTTTTGGGTTAAATAAGTGGAAAGCTGGTGCTGCCTCTTAGCACAGGTGGACTATGGATAGATCAGTGATTGAGACAGAGATGACCACTTCCTCATTATCTGCGTCACCGTCACCTCCGCTTCTCCGTCAATGTTTGTCTCTGATGCCTGCTTACATTCTACCTTCTCTAGTGTATTTATCATCTTAACCATCACGTTCATCTCCATTGTAATGCCCAAGATTTTAATATCACCCCCAAAAACCAGAGACCACCAGGGAGGCCGAGTCACACGTGCAAAAGCAAAGGGCAGTTTTATTACGGTTTAGGCTCGCCGGGCCGAAGTTCGGTCTCACAGCCTTCACCAACGCGGTGGATCCGTGCTGAGAGCCCCGAACAAGGGCTGAGTAGGGTTTTTATGGGGTTTAGGAAGGGGGAGTTGCAGGAAATGGTGACATTCAATCATTACTGTATAACAGCATTGGCAGCAACTTTAACCATACACATTGTTCAGAGCGTTTGTTACTTTTGGCGGGACCCAATCACAACATGTAGGGTATCTTTGAAATTAACCAATTACAGAGCGAGTTCAGGGTCTTGTTTGGTGACTATCGGGTTAACTTTAACATTAGGTAACAGGGTCCTATCTACAATTTCTATCTGTAGACCTCACCTTTAGGAATGTGGGGAGAGGTAGCTGGCCTTTCCTGTTTGGATATTGCAAAGTGGTCTCTCCTGCCTTGGGAAATGTGTAACCGCCTAATGGTTCCGGAGAAACTGAACCTTAGACCTTCTAGTTAAGAGGGGGACCTCTGTCCATGGAGTCTGTTAGGTTCAGCCTTACACATCACCATCATCATGACCACCACGCCCAACCCTACGACCAATATGACCATCATGACCACCAACATCATCATCATGACCACCACTCCCAAGCCTGTCATGATGGCCATCATCAACACCCCAGTCGAAAGGTCCCTCGTAGGGGGTTGGTGTCGGCGCAGTATCTCTAGGAAAGAAGACGGACAAGACAGACAACGTGGATGGTGGTAAGGCCACACCTTATTAAGCTATCCGAGTCTTATACACCAGGGGTGATCACATCGTTTCTTTAATGGTTACATAGTTCAAGGTCCTGAAGTAAAGACATGCCCTGGAAAAGGGTCATCCTTATCAGGACAGTAGTAAATACAATCAAGTCATTACAAGAGAGGAGTCCCCTAATAATAGTCTGGCTCCAAGCGGAAGATGAGCCTGAAGAATTCTATGAGGAGATATACGTTCCTTAAGGCCCTTCATCAGTTATTCAAGGGTAAGATGCTCATCCTTCTGTAAACAAATCTTTTGGCAGAGGATTACGTTCCCTCCCAACAGCAGACAGAGAGCCAGAAAATAAAGGAAGGGAAGGTCCCTGACGGACCCAAGTGGATTCAAAGCCTAAAAGGATATGCCTCTTTGCAAAGCCGTGAGAAAATCATAGGGTGAACAGAAGCCACATGTGCGGCCCAAGAGGCCAAATATTGTTTGAGGGTATTTTTTGCCTCCTGGGCCCCAACAATCAACATCATCACTGCCACCAACACCTTCATCTCCACCACCATCACCGTTGTCACCGTCACCCACACCGTCATCATCACCATCATGACCATCACCACCCTCCCTTCAACCCCCGCTCTGTCCTCCCACTTCCTACCATCTTTGTCATTACCCCTGTTACCATCATCACTTCTGACACTCAGGAGCCTTATTTTAATTGAAATGCACGTAACAACAGAATTATTTTACGGTGAACAACTCGGGAGCATTCAGCGCATTCACAACCCTCCCTTCTGTCTTGTTCTTAAACACTTCCATCCCCCCAAAAGGACACCTTACATACATCCATTAAGCTCTCGCTCTGTGTCCGCCTTCCCCCTGTCCTTGGTAGCCACCAGTCTCCTTTCTGTCTTTATGGATTTGCCTGTTCTGGACATTGCCTATAAATGGTGTCACACAGTATGGGGCCTTTTTAAATTTGTTTCTTTCATTGACATGTGTTTTTGAGTTTTGTACGTAGAGTTAGTGTTATCTTAGTACTTTATTCTTGTTTATGACCAGGTAGTATTTCACAGAACAGATAGACTACAGTTTTTTTAATCCTGTTCTTTGAGTTTGCTTAGAGACACAGTAACGCAGACAGGTGGCTTCAACAACAGACATTTATTACCTCACAGTCCTGGCGGCTGGACGTCCAAGATGCCGGTGTGGACAGGCCTGGTTTGTCCTGAGGCCTCTCTCTCTTGGGCGTGTAGATTGTGTCTTCTCTCTGTCCTTATGTGGCCTTCCCTCTGTGTCTGTCTGTGTCCTAATCTTCTCTTCTTATCGGGACACCAGTCCTACCAGGTCAGGGCTCACCTACGGACCTCATTTTCCCTTTATCCCTTCTCTTAAGACCCCATCCCCAAATACAGCCGCATTCTGAGGTCCTGGAGGTGGGGATTTAACCATTCATTTTCTGTGGGGGAGGGACACACTTCAGCCCGCTGACCCCTGTGAAACTTTGAATGCATCCATTGACATCTCAGTCCCCTCGGCCCCCGTCATGCAGTAGTTTAGCATCAGCGCAGGTGGATTTGACGGGGCTGCTCGGAGGGCAGAAAACAAGATCCTTGCGTAACAGAAGACGCAAGGAGACCAACGTAACAGGGGACCATGGGAAGGGGAAAGGGGGCCAAAGAGTTGGGGAGAGGGAGGGAGGCAAATCATGGGAGACTCTTAAATGCTAGGAACAAATTGAGGGCGGAAGAGGGAAGGGGGAGGGGGATGATGGTCATGGGGGAGGACACTTGTGGGGAAGAGCACGGGGTGCTCTATGGAAACCAACTTGACAATAAACTATTAATAAAAAATAATAAAGACCATCATCTCCCCACACATCCTGCGGCCCCTCGACCTGCCGTTCTGTCGTGAGTCTCCATCCACCACAACCTTTTCTTTCTCTTGGGTCGTTGGTCACTGTCAGGACTTCTGTTGACGTGGGTCTCACCACAACCCGTCAACTGTAAAGGTTCTTTGTGCCTTCAGGTGGCACCTGTAGCAGAGTTCTGCATGGGGTGTGCGCATTCTCTCCCCCTTGGGAAGGCAGGGGAGGGCACCTGGTGGTGACAGGCATTGCTGGCTCCCAGGTGCCACATGTAGCTCCTGGGTTATCATCATCACCACCATCATCACCATCATCACCATTGTCATTGTCATTGTCATCATCATGGCCACCACCATTATCGCCATCATCACCACCATCATCACCACCACCACCATCATTATAAGCATCACTTCCCAAATAAGGTCAGGCTCATGCTTGCAGGGACGGATGGTGGTGTTCCTTGTCTGGATTTGGAGCGTGTTCCTTTCAGCAGACCTTGAATCTTCTGTGTGCGCTGCGGAGATCCTTACCCCCCCCAACCGTGCCCCTGCACGGACACGTCCTGGCTCTGGCTCCTGGGCTGGGGAGTCGGGGTGCAGGGTGGGGTCCCCTAGGCAGCCCACTGCAGGGTCATGTCTGTTTACCCTCCTGTGGTGACTGCTCTGTGGAGCTCTGTCCCCATGAGACATCCATGGCTGCCCTGACACCTTAGTAGCTTAAAACAACACGCAGATTTTCAAACCCACAGAGGTACAGGTTAGGAGTCTGAAAGCGAGCGTCACTGGGTTCACATCAAGAGTCAGCGGGGCTGTGTTCCCTTCTGCAGGCTCCAGAGGAGTCTAGTTCCTTGCTTTTAATAGCCTCTAGACTCTGCCTGCCTTCTTTGGCTTCTGATGCCTCCATGCATCGTCCAGCTCTGTAGACTTGGGTCACATCTCATGCCACCAAGTCTGTGGCTCTTCCTCCCCTGACTCCCTCTCACACTTATAAGGACTCACCCACCACCCCGCCGATCATCTCCCTATTTCTTTGTTTTAATGTTGATTTATTTTTGAGAGAGAGAGAGAGAGCGCACACCCATGAGCAAGGGAGAAGCAGAGAGAGAGAGAGAAACAACTTGAAGCAGGCTCCAGGCTCTGAGCTGTCAGCACAGAGTCCGATGCGGGGCTCAGACTCGTAAAATGTGAGATCATGAGCTGAGCTGAAGTCAGATGCTCAACTGACTGAGCCACCCAGGCGCCTCATGTCCCTGTTACCAGTCAGCTACTTAGCACCTTGAAACCCAGGGTCCCCTTTGCCCTGTAAACTAACATTCACACACTCTGGGGATTTGGGCACTAGCTTGTTTGTGGTGGAGGCGTTACTCTGTCTACATCACCCGGTTAAGTGGCACCACTTTAGAGAGTGGGGGGGAGTGGCATGGGGTGAGGTGGGGCTGGGCGCTGCAGCCCAAACTTCCTGCTTCTCCACCGGCATCGTCTTCCATAAATGGACCAACCACATTAACAATAAAAAGCTCTTCCATTAGGAGCAGAAATGCCAGGTCTGATTAGCTATGCATGTGGCTCTAAGTGGTGTGTGTGTGTGTGTGTGTGTGTGTGTGTGTGTGTGTGTGTGTGAGACAGAGAGAGGAGACAGGGCTGGGGAGACAAGGGATTAATTGAGTTAATTGACCGTCTCACATCTGTGCCCTCCTCTGCCTGGACTAATTGCCACCTCTGTGGGCCTCGTCCCCGCTGCTGGGCCAGCAGAACCGGTTCTCCTGTTAGTAGGGAGACGCCGTGATGGCCTTGTTCCATGCTGAGATGACTCCGCCGTCTCTTCTAGAAGCTTCCGTGTGGCCCCAGACGCAAGGCGTTGTGTTGTGGTCCGCGCCCGGCATCCTGGAGCCTGGAGGAGGGAGATCAGGAGGACACGCACGATTGTTTGCAAGGTGTCTTGAGCCCTTTGGCTACTTTGCTCACACGGACACGTTTTTGGGTTAATGTGGCCGGCTCTGTCCTCACGAGTTCACTTGGTGAAAGAATCACGTGGCCGACCCAATGAAAGCTTCCAAGCAGCTAATTTCGGGAGGCTGTTCCCTTGCTTCTGGGTAGAGATCTCCACGTCCACGCTGGGTGGGCTGGACCCAAAGGTAACGCTTCTGCCTCCATAGACCTCCAGGCAGCATTCGGATTCCATTTGCATAGGACAAAGCGCGGTCCTGAGCCACCTGATGCATTCGAAGTCATCGGGCGACTTCTCCATCCTGGGCTCAGAGACTTGCCCCACCCGGTGTCGGGGATGGAGGTGGTTGAGGGCAGGGTGCACATTCCAGGGTATAAATCCTTCCCTGTCCCTCCTGTCTGGAGGAGGCTGAGCAGAGAGATTCCTCAGTGTCCAGCCCCGTGGGCCAAGCGGGTCCGCGTGTGGGAGTTTCCCGTAGGACCCGTCGGGGCGATCCGTCCACCCGGAGGCTCAGCTCAGGGGTCCAAGGCTACAGCTCAGGCATCCCTGGTCACCCTGCACCTGGGCAATTCCATGTTTGACAAAGATGTCTACCTTAGGCATGGCGTCCTACGAGCTGCGATTTGTGCAAATTTGGACCTTCCCAGACGCACGGAAATTCACACCAGCCTCTCCACCCGGGAGAGAAGGACACTGTCCCCCGAGGTCCCCGCCTCTGTGCACATGTTGCCCTCCGCCAGTCACAGCCCCTGCGACATTGTCTTGAGCGGATCTCGTGTGCGGAAGTTACAGCGATGGTGTGGAGGTAGTTCGTTTGGACTGACTCCTGACCAGGCAGCTCAGCAAAGAGTTTCGGAGGGCAGCCTCTGGAGAGTTCTTTGTAAGTGGTTGACAATTAATCTGGAGGATGACTTCATCCTGCCGGGTCATTGTCTTGGGAGGCACTCCATGCGGCAAAGGGCCGGGCAGATGGGGGCCGGGCGTGGCCGGCGACGGCTCAGGCTCCGGAGAAAGAGGGCCTTTGCGCCCCTTGGGGCTGCTGGGATCTGACTGGGAAGGGCGGGCGGGAGCCTGCCTGCGTGTGTGCCCAGGCGTGCCTGGCGGGCGTGCTCAGTCCATGGGGGGCGTGCGCCGGGGCCGTGGGCCAGCTCACGTTTGTGGGCGGCCTCCACGGGAGTCACTGTACAGACTCAGGAAATGCAGCGTGCGGCCATCAGTCCCCCCGCCAGGGCCTGGACACGGCACGCTGTCTACGGTTTCCTCTTTCAGGTGCTGGTTCCTTTATCGTTTTATGCTTTTTTAAAACATTTTTTAATGGTTTATGTATTCTAAAGAGAGAGTGAGACAGCACATGAGCAGGGGAGGGTCAGAGAGAGAGGGAGACAAAGAATCCAAAGCAGCTCCAGGCTCCAAGCTGTCAGCACAGAGCCCGACACGGTGCTTGAACCCACGGACTGTGAGATCATGACCTGAGCCAAAGTCGGACACTCAACCCCTGGGCACCCCTAAAACATTTTTTAATGTTTTATTTATTCTAAAGAGAGAGAGACAGACAGAGCATGAGTGGGGGAGAGGCAGAGCAAGGGAGAGTCAGACTCAGAAGCAGGCTCCGGGCTCCGAGCTGTCAGCACAGAGCCCGACGCGGGGCTCAAACGCACAAACCGTGAAATCATAACCTGAGCCAAAGTCGGACGCTCAACCCACTGAGCCACCCAGGCGCCCCCATTATTGTGCTTTAAAGAGTGAGCAGTGTGTGTACAAAAATAAATTCTGTAATGGGGCGCCTGGGTGGGTGCGTTGGTGAAGCATCTGACTCTTGATTTTGATTCAGGTCACGCTCTGGTGGTTCACGAGTTCAAGTCTGGCATCGAGCTCTGTGCTGACAGCTCCAAGCCTGCTTGGGACTCTGTCACCCTGTCCGTCTGCCCCTCCCTGCTCGTGCTCTCTCTCTCTGTCTCTCTCACTCAAAATAAATAAAGTTAAAAAAATAAAATCAGTAATGGCTCCCCTTCCCTGAGTATTTGAGTGTATTGTCAAGTGATTGGCTGTAGGAAAGTTTTCTTTCTTGGATCCTTAAACGCTCAGTCTTAATTTCAGAGCAGACTCCCCTGTGTCCATTGTTCTTGATCTGTTCAAAGAACTGGCTTCGTCTTTCTTCGATTTTCCCCCCCCTCAGTCCATTTCCTGTGTTTAATTTCATGGATTTCACCATCCGTCTTGTTATTTCTTTGGTTTGTTTTGTTTCTCTTTCCTTTTCTATCTGTTGTTTTTTCTTGCTTCTGGCTTCTAATGCTTAGGTCTGTTCTGTTTGCGGTCACATCCGTCCTGTCTCCCCGTCCCTTCCTGGATTCAGAGGCACCTGCCTCCTGTCAGGGGCTCACACTCTGGTTTGTTGGAAGCCTGGGGATCCTTTTAAGGGGGCCGTGTGTTCTTATGGGGCTCAGCGTCTGCCTCCAGCTGGTGCTGGCACGTCTGTGGCTTCCTTCCACCCCGTAATCAGTCACCCCCTGCGGCTTCCGCAGCTCACAGGCTGCCAAGCCGAGTGTGAAGAAAACAAGTCCGCAGGCACCTGCTGCAGAAATCTGTCCCCAAAACTCTGAGTTCTGGGGGCTTGTCTTCCTTCAGAAGGAAACTTGCAGGGGCGCCTGGGGGGCTCCGTCGGCTGAGCACCCACATCGGCTCACGGTTCGTGGGTTCGAGCCCCACATCGGGCTCTGTGCTGACAGCTCGGAGCCTGGAGCCGCTTCCGATTCTGCGTCTCCCTCCCTCTCTGCCCCCACTCTCAATAATAAATAATAAACGTTAAACAAAATTAAAATAAAGAAGGAAGAGTTGAGTAACAGAGCCATCCGGATGGAGTGCAGTCTGGGCATGAACTCGAGAACCCGGTACAGACCTTGGGATGATCTTGGTAAAGCATCCGCGGGAAGGCATGACAGGGGCTCCGTGGTCTGGATTTCTTCCTTCTCGTATCACCAGGTGGTGGTTCCCAGCTGCCGGAACGGTGAAAACCGACTCATTAAATTAAATCGGGGAGCGTTCTGTGGTGTTTTCCTTCTCACATTCCTCGGAGCAGGGGCCGTGTGCACACATCTGTGAACAGAGTGTAGGCAGGTGGGCGCGGCTGGGTTGATGGGATGACATCCTTTCCGGCACCTGCGAACACCGTCCTTCTAAAGCTTTGGGGAAACGGGACGGCTACCTGGGGAGTCCTGAGAAAAGAGCGTCCGATTCCACCACCTCGTCCCCTGCGCTGCCCCAGAGGTGGCTTGGACGTCCAGGCTTCTTTATCTGCAGCTGAGAAAAGACTGATCCACTGTCACGAGCCTCCCATGCTGATGGGGAAACACCTAGGTAGGGGTTTTCCCAATTGCACAGTTGGGCCAAGGCGTGGCTCCGTAGTGCGGAGAGCGTCGTGTTGGGTGTGTGAGCCTGGCATCGGGCTCTCCATGGTGAGGGCACGAGAACACAGGCTGAGCGCGTGTTATCAAGACTCTTGAGGGGATGGGATGTTGTCCTTCTTGTTTTTGGCGGGCGTTGGAGGTCACTTCCCCAGTGGGTGGGGTGCGGCTGCCCGTTTGGACCCCGTCTCTGAGAGGACTCTTTCTCGTTTTCTTCATTAATGTTGGGGTCCCACGTGCCTCCCCCGGACATCACGTGAAGGCGAAAATTGGTTCATTGATTGTCTCCACCATCTAGCCACGCCAGGGCAGACATTTTTCAGGTTTCTCCCTGGGACCCTCAGGCACCTTCCTTCCTGGAGCCTCCTGGGAGATGATGCATGAAGGCCTGGTCTTTCGGGAAGGAAGGTTCTGCAGTGGAACTTGGGTGTCGCTGTGGAGGAGGAGGAAATGGTGGAGGGAGACGGGTGTGGGGGGAGCATACCTCCATCCCATGAAAGCTTGGGGCTTGAAGCTGAAAGCCTTCGGAGCACCTTCCATGGAAGGCATCTTGCGTCCGGCTGGCATACAGCAGGGTGCACAATGTTTGCTGTTTGCTCGACATGTTCAGAATGCCTGGATTGCACACACAGTCTGTTTACTGATTGCACACCAGTGCTGCCTCAGAGCGGGAAGGGCGCGTTGGACAACGTTACACTCAGCGTTTGCATCATGTGCAGAGTAGAAACTAACCAATACTAAACACACACTTTGTTGTGTTTGCAGAATCGTGCCGCATGCAACAGACCCCACTCAACGCCTCTTGGAGGAGCTACTTGGATGCCTGATGCACTGGTTGCTCTAGGGAGCTCACTGTTGAGACCAAAGTAGTTCTCCAAGTGGGGTCCGGGGACCTGTGGGGGTCCCCTGAGGTCGTTTCGGGGAAGTCCACGGACTCATGCCTCCGTTCATCATGACATGAAAAGATCACTTGTCTTGTTCTCTCTCTCTCTCTCTCTCGCCTGGGAGCTGGGTGGTGGTTTCTGGAAGCCTCCTGAAGGGTGCTGATGTCGTCAGCAGTAGGCTTGTTCACTCTGGTGCATTGTACATTTCTGTTTACCTTGCTAATATGGTTACGCTCTCCAGAGACGGATACCCACAAGCCAACACACAAACGTTCATCGCGATCCTGATCTATTTCTTGGGTACTGGAGACTGCAGAGCTCAGAACTTTGAGAACTGCTGTTCTCAACCATGCCCCCGTCTAAGAGGACATTGAGTGGGCACTGAACAATGACCGATTCATGGTGCTTTCTGTGTCTAGCGAGCCTTCAGAACCGGAAGCGCCTCATTGTCTCCAGACAATGTGTCTTGAATGTCTGTGTTTCAAACTTACTCTGTCCAACTGAGGCGGTCACTTTGCTCAGCATTGAATCTTATGATTTTGTTCTTGCTTCCTTTGACCTCGGGATGTCCCCAGCGCATCATCGGTTTGGAGTTGACTTTCCTGAGGCATTAATTATTGAAACTGGTTTTTAGGACATCCAGTATGCAACGAACTGGAACACTTACTTGGGAGACACGATAAAATAGGGGTTCAAGCCTCCGCATACAAATAACTCTAAGGTCAGCGTTGGAAGGCTTATAATCAAGGTGCCAGGAAGGAAGTAGCGATTGCTGAGTGTGATTTGGGTGAACGCAGCTGCAGACCGACCACAGCGCTTCTGGAAGCTCCGAGATAAAGTTATCCTACTGCTGTCGTTCTGAGAGCCACCCCACCCCGTCCCCAGCCCCACTCACGGATGGAAACTTTCTGAGTCCCCCACTCTGGTATCCTTCTCGTTCTGAAATGGGGAGAGACCACAGACCTGATGTTTATCAGCAGGTTACGCTGTGTGAGGCATCAAGATAAGAGAAGACATGTGATCCCAGAAAAGGGAGATAATTCAGGGAACCCAAGATAAGGTTGATTAAAGCAAAAAGAGGAACACAGCAGACGTTGGACAAATGTCTTAGGCTGAGCCCCCTTTATAGAGAAGTTGAAGATACTGTTCCCATCAGCAGAAAGTGGATGTGACCGTAAAAGAGAAGCAGCTTTAAATAGAATTGCTGAAAATATAAATATTTAAAGAAGAAAGTTCTCAAAAACCAAAGGGTGATCTTGTTTATGCTTGTGACTTTGGTTCCTTGGAGCTGTGTGCTCCCAAACGCACAGTGGTAATCTAGACCTTTCTCTTGAGGGAACAGTGGAGAGCCTGCCTCCAAAGCAGTGCCCATTGAGGGGTCCGTGACCCCCACATCCAGTAGTATCTTCCTGTGGGTCTCCTAGCAAATCACTGCAAAGCAGAGGCTCACAACACACAAATTTATTGTGGAGATCAGAAGTGTGAGATCCAGGTGGGACAGGGCCACTGAGATCCAGGCAGGACCACTGAGACTCAGGCGGGACCACTGAGATCCAGGCAGGTCGTCTGAGATCCAGGCAGGACCCCTGAGATCCAGACAGGACCCCTGAGATCCAGGTAGGATCTCTGAGACCCAGGCAGGACCCCTGAGACCCAGGCAAGACCCTTGAGTTCCAGGCAGGACCCCTGAGATCTAGGCAGGTCGTCTGAGATCCAGGCAGGACCCCTGAGATCCAGGGCGGGGCAGGGCTATGCTCCCTTCTGAGGCTCCATGGGAGGGTCCTACGTGCCTCTTCCAGCTTCTGGGGCTCCAGGCGTCCCTGGGCTTGTGGCCACGTCCCTCGCGTGTCTGCCTCTGTCTTCACGTGGCTTCTTTGCATCCATGTCTCTGCCCTTCTGTCTCTTAGAAAGACACTTCTCTTTGGATTTAGGGCCACCAAATCCAGGATGACCCTTGCACACCTGCCGAGGGCTGCGGGAAGTCCTAGGGGGTGACCGGGAAGAGTCTGTGGGCTCTGTCTGCTGGAGTTTTGTTTTACAGATGTCCCTGTGGCTGGAGATGCCAGTGGGAGGGACGGCGAGGCCGTGAGGGGGGTGTGTGTGGTCGGGGTGGGGGTCCCTGACCCACGGCTCAGATGCCTGCACCCTACTGTGCAGTCTCCCTCGATGGCTTTCACAATGCCTCCCTTTGCTGCTCCCCATGGCATTTCCTCCGTCCTCCGAAATCTCGGATCTCTCCGCAGCTCTTGCCTCATTCTTCCCGTCACCCTACAAAACAGCCTCCTGTCTGCACCGCCCTCCGCCTTCCGTTCTGAAAGTGCACTTCCTCAAAAGGGAATGTCTTTTCTGACCCCCACCCCTGCCCCTCCCCCTTCCATCCTCCTCTTCCCCTGGGCACCTGTCTTTCTAAGCCATGCAGACCTCATCCCGCTCAGGAAACCCAAAGGAGCTCCTCAACGTTGGTGTCGCTGTGAGTGTGAGCGCTTGCTGTCCACCTGGGCGGCCCGCGAGCAACTCAACTAGGAACACAGAAACCAGCGGTATATTGTTCATTCCCGCATCAGGGTCGTGCGCAGTGCCTGACCCATGTAAAATACGAATCTCGGTGGATGGCCCGTCGAGCCTCCTTGCATTGGCTCAGTCTCTGTTCAGAGACCGAGGCTGAATCTATAACATGGATGGCAAAATCATTTGTGCTCAAAGAGGGTTCCAAATGACACTTAAAAATTTTTTCCTTAGTTTATTTTTTGAGAGAGAGGGAGAGAGAGCAGGAGAGGGGCAGAAATAGAGGGCGAGCAAGGATCCACAGCAGGTTCCGCGCTCTCAGTGCAGACCCTGATGGGGGGCTCGAGCCCACAAACCATGAGATCATAAACTGAACCAAAATGAAGACTCGGATGCTTAACCAAGGAGGCCACCCAGGCGCCCATGATGGTAGAACTTAAGCAGTTGAATGGGGGAACCGCTAGCCACATGAAACACAATACTGGTGGGGTCTCGCTACTCCGTGTCAGTAGCCGCATTTCAAACATTAGCCCCTGTGAGTTTCTGCCTTCCATAGTGGACACAGAAGGTAGAAGGTTCCTGGCCCGCAGAAAGTCCGACTGGGGGTGCCTGCTCTTTCGCAGTGGTTCCCGCCTGGGGGTGGTTCTGTTCCCACCGGGCACTGGGCCATGTCTGAGCATTATGGACTCTTACAGCTGGGGTTTGGAGGAGCTGTGGTGCAAGCATCTGGTGGGCGCAAAAAAATGATGCTTTTCAACACGCCAAGGTGCTCAGGATGCCCATCACATGCAGCCTAGATGTCTGCTGTGCCAAGGAGGAGGAGACCCTGGCTTAGCGTGAGAGAGTCTCTCTCATTTCTCTCTCTGTCATCTATCTATCCATTCCTATGTTCACTCATCTATCTATCCATTGATCCATCTGTCTCTCCCTACATCCATTTTTACATCTATCCATCCATTCATCCATCCACCTATCCATCCATCCATCTATCCATTCACTCTATCTATCATCTATCTATCTATCTATTGATCTATTGATCTATCGATCTATCATTCATGCATCCATCAATCCATCCATCTATCCATTCACTCTGTCTGTCCATCCTTTCATCCATCCATCCATGTCTCCCGACATCCATTCCTACATCCATCCATCCATTCATCCATCAACCTATCCATCCATCTATCCATTCACTGTATCTATGTATCTATGCATCTATCTTTATCCATTCATCCATCCATGTATCCATCCATCCATCTATCCATTTACTCTATCATCTATCTATTGATCTATCTATCAAACTATCTATCAATCTATCATTCATCCATCCATCAATCCATCCATCCTTCCATTCACTCTATCTGTCATCCATCCATTTAACCATTCATGCATTCACTCTATTTGTCCATCCTTTCATCCATCCACCCGTGTCTCCCTACATCCATTCCTACATCCATCCATCCATCCATCCGTCCATGCATCCATCCATTCACTCCATCCATCATCTGTCTCTCCTTTATCATCTAATAATCTCTTGTCTGTCTGTATATGTATCATCTATCCACCACTATTGGTGATTTTCAACCAGTGGTGTTTTCTGTTTCTCCATGGACCCTTGATGATGTCTGCAGACATCTCTGGTTGTCACAACTGACTATAAGGACTGCTCATGGCATATGGTGGGTGGAGACCAGAGACTCTACTCAACACTCTGCGGTGCACAGCACGCCTGGCCCCAGAGTCACCCAGCCCCAAAGGTCACCAGTGCGGAGGCGGTGACGGTGCGGAGAAACCATGATCCAGAGTGCTGTTTGTCCATTCTGGGACGGACATCCCACCCCGTCCAGGATGGGCAGAGCTGTGCGTTCACCCCGGCCAACGTGCTGCGTGAACGAGTGAAGATCACCTTTGTTCATCTTGGTCAAGACTCCCCCGAGTGACATTAAAATCCGCAGACACGGGGCTCCTAGGAACAGTGAGGCGAGCCAGGAATTCGAAGCATTTCCCTTGTGGGCCGTTTGCTGAAGCCGGGGGCGGGCAGGAACTTCCTGTTTCCTTTTTCATGCCTCATTATCTCTTTTGTATCTTTGATAAGGGGACAGGGTAATTTAGCAAATCATTTGTAAATAGGAGAATTGTGGTTCCAAAACGTCTCTTCTATTTTTATCTTTCAACGTAGAACAAAGTGAAGTTGAACCTTGCTTGACTCAGCAAAAGTTGGAGGGAGTTCACTTGTTTCAAAAACCGAAAAGCCGTCCAGAAGAGCAATGTCACAAAACGGCCCCCCTCCCGCTCCATGCTGAGCTGAACTGGTCCAGTTTTTTTTTCAGCTGATCTTTGAAGGAAATCGTCCACGTTGAAACAAAGAGCCTTCATGACATTGTCCAAAGCACAGCTTTTCTGTAAGTTTTGCATATTGAGATGCAGATAATTCACAGACCACGAGAGTCACCCAAAGTGTCCAGTTCTGTGTCTTAAGTTAAATCATGGAATTCGCACATATCTTTAAGGGCTTTTTGACCCCATAAAACCAAAGGGTGACTATACTTGACTGCAACACTGATTTTCAGAACTGCGTTTTTCCAAGGAGAATTTCACGCTGTAGATATGTATAATTTCATACATTATAGCTCATAATCTTTTCTGATTATCGTGAAGAGAGGAAAGTGCCAAAAAGAAAGGAAATGGGTTTTTCCAGGATAAATACTTACTTTGTGATATAGTGATGACAGTTGACTCTGGAATAACACGGGCTTAAAAATTCTTTTTTATGTTTTTTACCTATTTTTGAGAGACAGACAAGTGCGAACAGGGGAGGGTCAGAGAGAGAGGGAGACACAGAATCCGACGCAGATTCCAGGCTCCGAGCGGTCAGCACAGAGCCCGACACGGGGCTCGAACCCATGAACCGTGAGATCATGACCTGAGCGGAAGTTGGACACTTAACCGACTGAGCCCCCAGGCGCCCCGAATACCACGGGTTTGAACTGCAGGGGGCCTCTTATACACCATCTATATATTTATTATAAATTTGTCATAAATTCATATTTACTGTAAATTCACTACAGTACTCTAAGTGTTGTTTTTTTTTTTTTTTAGGATTTTCTTAGTCACATTTTCTTTTCTCTAGCTTACTTTATTGTAACAATATAATACATAATACGTGAGACATACGATTACTGGAAGGCTTCCAGTCAACAGAGGTTATCAGTAGATGCGTTCTGAGGGAGTCAGAAGTAGCACATGGATTTTCAACTGCACGGGCGGGGGTGGCCCAGCACCCCTAGCCCCCCGGACTTTTCAAGGATCCGCTGTATTTTGCAGGAACTAATGCATCGATCTCACGTAATTGACCCATTTCACGTACATGTTGGTATGACGTGCATAAAACATTTCTGTAGTTTGCAAATTTTAAAAAAATTAAGAAAATTATACTGTGAAATGCATCTTTGTTTTTGTCCCTGTTGTGTCCTCTCCTATGTCCCCCTGGTTCCCATCTTAGGGTCCTGTACCTTTTCTTTATATATGATTGCAAGTGGCGTATTTCACTGTTAGCTGTGCGGGCTGGCCTGTGGGTTTGTTCGTTCCTCTTGGGATCTGTTATTACCTTTTCCTTTTTCTTTTCCACAACATTTCAACGGTGAGGTCGAGGCTTAGGTATTTGAGATTCTGTGCCGGGTTTGAATGTGCATACGGACCTGTAGTGTTTTGTGATTCGTGTGTGTCTGTTTGATGATGAACTCTGTAAGAATGAGGTATGTTCATGGCAGAAAACACCACAGGGCGCCCATCGATGAGGCAACTTTGTGTAAAGAGAGGCCGGAGAGAGCACAGTTCTGTCTCCAGGATTGTGCATCGCGGCTGGGAACAGAATTTCATTTCCCTTGGTTTTCTTCATTTCGCGATCACCAACAGTCAGTCCGGTTAAGTGCCACCTGTTGCGAAGGACCTGGCAGTTAGTGGCATGGGCTTAAAAACGTCCAGGGACACGGCAAGGATATCATTCGGAGTCTTTTATAGGAATCGACACGAAATGCCTCTTTTCACTGCTGTCAAAAAACAGTGACGTTATTTCACTGAATTTAGCAGTAGAGTGGAGGTGTGGTGCAAAAAGCAAAACAAAAAAAGAAGTAAACCAAAAGTTAACAAAAGAAAAGCAAAGTGACCTAAAAGAAACTACGCAGGAAGGAAAGAGTGACAGCACCTCGCCCAGTCACCCTGACAACCACCGGACTTCCAAGGATGAGCAGGTGCCTTTGGAACAAGAGACCTTTTTACAGATGCTTTGAGCAAAATATTTGTGGTCAAATCCTGAATCTGTGCGTTTAGGGGATAAGGCTTCTTGAAGATGGCCACAGAGGGTGTCAGGTAGAGACGATGTTTCCTAAAATTTCTTACAGGAAGTAGTTTGGCTCTTGATGATGCAGAAGACTTCAGACTGTAAAATAGCGGACAGGAGAGTCGTCAGGTACCCTCGCGCCGAGGATAATACCTTCCATAGTCAAAGGACGGCCGTAAAACTGGGAACCGGCTTCTCTGTGATCCCATTAACACATTGTAGACCTTCTTTGCTTTGCTGGGCATGTATTAATGATTTTTTTTTTTTTTTTTTGCAAATACATGAGGGACTTTAAATATTCCTTGTTGTGTTTGCTGTGGAATCGAAGCTGTTTAGGGCCACAGGTGTTACTGCTGACATGCCACCCTGGGCTGTCACCTTCTCGTCATTCCTGCTTCTCAGCCTGGGTGGGCTTGTCTAACTTTGCCCACGTTTATCAAAGGACCTCTGCGGGCGTAGGCAAGAGAATTCTATTTCTTCTGTGACGTGGGCCCTTCCATTGGTTTATCTGATAATTCATTCAACCGCACGTGTATCCAACTCACACGTGCCCAGGGATGAATCACAATGGGATGTAAACCAGAGCCCGTGATCTGCACAACTCCATTCCAACACGCACAGAACAAAAGGGCAGTCTCTGGTGCTTTGGAAATTGATGTGTTGATTGGAGCGTTCTTGTCACCGCGAAACATGCAGTCACATTTTCCCCCTGGGCATTGCTGGTGCTGGTTGGTCATCCCAATGCCCCGTGTTGACTCTGGTTACTTGATTTGCTGGGTGGAGTTCCATTCTGAGACATTACAGACGTGGGGTGGAGAGTCTGCGTCATCCGTGTTTGCAGAAACTTCTTCACATTTAGTTTTTATACTGGTGAGACTCTGGGATGATGGGATACAGGAGGAGTGGAAGCATCTACTCTTCTCTGTCTCCTGTAGCAATAGATTTGTCCCCAGTCCCCGTGGCCTGTGGTGGGATCCTTTCCACACGTGATCTCTTCTATCTTTCAGTCGATGCTTGACGGATGTCTGTATTCAAGGCCCCAAGGAATAAGGAGTGGAAACAAATGGCGTCTCTGTTTCTTGGAGCTTTCTTAAAAAAACCTGTCTCGGCCCAATTTTTTTGGGTGGGGTCAGTCTTCCTGAGGTATAATTGACACACAACAAAATTCACCTTAAAATTTTAAGTGTTTGCATGGATGACTTGTTGACAGCAAATGCATAGACTGATGACCACCATCAAGTGGAACATATGTGAAGCTCATTTTCTTTACACTGATGGAAACTTCACTGATTACCTGGTCGAGATGCTGAGTCATGTGCTCTGTCTCTGTTCTTTCATTTAAGCCCTGTTGGGGTGGAGCATTTTTCAGTTTTATTGAGGTATTACTCACAGCACTGCATTAGGTCAGGTGTGCAGCGTTAGGACTTGAGAAATAACATATATTTTGAAATCATTACCACTTACCAGTTAACACCCAGCTTCTCATGTAGTTAACAAAAATTCTTTTTTTTTGTTACGAGAGCTTCTGGGATTTACTCACTTAGGAACGTTCAAATATACCCGATGGCTGTGTTGACTGTGGTCATCGCGTTGTGCGGTTGGGCGTCCCCAGGACTTTGTCACCGACAGCTGGAAATTTGTGCCTTTGACCATCTCATACTCTGCATCCTGTAAACACAAATCTGAACTTTTCTTCTAGGAGTTTTTTTGTTTGTTTTTTGTTTTTGTTTTGTTTTGTTTTGTTATTTAGATTCCACATATATGAGTGAGACCGTACCCTATTTGTCTTTGGGTGATGTATTTCCATGAGCACAGTGCTCAAGACATTATGATAAGAACTTTCTCTTTTTTGTGACTGAATAATATTCCCTTGTGTGTATAACAGGGCAGAGGTGGGTCCAATGGCCATCCTTATGGGTAACAGAGCTAAAAAGTGGACTTTTCTACTTTCTTTTTTATTTCGTATTTTTTTAATTAACATTTATTTATTTTTGAGAGAGAGACAGAGACAGAACATGAGCAGGGGAGAGGCAGACACAGAATCTGAAGCAGGCCCCGGGCTCTGTGCAGACAGCTTGAACCTAACAACTGAGATCACGACCTGACCCCAAGTCAGATGCACAACTGACTGGGAGCCAGCCAGGCGCTCCTGGACGTTTGTACTTCCTTCAGGGAGATGCTGAGAGCTGGCGGTGCATGTCGGTGAGCCTCCCGGCACCAAATGGGAAAAGCTGTGTTTGCCCATTTCTTCCCACGACCTTGATGACTTACAGCCAAGACCACTCACGTTGTTGCTGTGTTCTGTGCATTGAAGCCTGTCAATCTAAAGATTGCAGCGTGCTGGTTTTTTGCACCTCGAACAAGACCTGTGTGGTCCTGGAATCTGATGGTGGCATCCGGGGACCCCCCACGTCCAAAGGGGTCGCATGGACTTTGGCTCTCATGCTTAAGTACCCCGTTCTGAGTCTGTGTGTTTACGATTGACTCTGTTCAGACCGAGCGTGAGAGGCGTGGGCAGCAGAGATGTGGGAAAACCTGGGTCCTGGCTGGGGAGCTTCACGGAAGTAGGTCGGCACGCACACCATCCAGCCGCAGGTCCAACTCAAGGGCTGAGAAGCCAAAATGTCATCTAGTAAATGCAGTCCAGGGACAAGCAGGGACATTCTCGGGAGCAATGGAGAAGGATGAGCAGAAAGAAGGGTACCAGAGAGGAAGAAGAGTCAAGGCACGCAGCCTTGTTTCTGAGATGGGAATCTACCAGCCGTGCGGCCAGACTCTTATGTTCCTCCCCAGGCTACCTGTCCTGTTGGAGACATGATCAGCAGGAGCCAAAAAGGATTGAATGTGTTGGCCCAAGTTCACGGATCACGTGAAGGGCAAACCGTGCCCCAGATCGTGTGCTCCTTACCCCGTGGAAACATGAGTGTCCTCCTAAACACACGTAAACTTTGCCAGTTCCCCCTCCGTACAGCCCTTCCCCCCCGCACGCTTCTTGCCTTTGACTTGATGCCACAGACTTTCACCAACACGCCCCTGCCTTACTTAGCCTCTTAGAGTCGTTTGCTTCCAAATTCTTCGGATGAGTCAATCCACTTTAAAAACCATTATGCCTCCTTTCCTTCTTCGTACACAGCACTTTCCTTTCTTGGTGTTTGTGGGTTGCTTTCTGTTTCTCCAACAATCAAATATTCATGATCGGAAACTGCACCTAAAAAGCAAGGTTCCTCATTGTGCCTTGTCCATCCCCCACCCCTCCCCCGCCCCTCCCCCACCCTGGGAGAAAATATTTGTTTCACAGCTGGCCATTCTAGCGTGTAGAAAATGCTAAAACCAAATATTTTGCTTGACTGGGATTTTGTTCTCTTTGCTGAGTCACTATGTGTAATTCCAAACTCTGTATGAGGAAAAAGGAAATGTGTGTCTGTGTGGTTCTGGGCCGGGGGAAGATCCCTTTTCTTATAAGCTCGCCTTGAATTTCTTTCTCCCTCGTACAACATTAATTGCCATTTTTCAAACCAGAGTGCCCTCACATTGACCTTCATCCCCGGGAAGACCCCTTCCTCCACACTATTGCTTAGAGAGACATTGATGGAAAACA
Source organism: Suricata suricatta (assembly GCF_006229205.1). NCBI lineage: Eukaryota > Metazoa > Chordata > Mammalia > Carnivora > Herpestidae > Suricata > Suricata suricatta. The sequence goes on along the minus strand of NC_043717.1, from coordinate 1,635,138 downwards.
CAACCAACATTGATAACCTCACTGAGCCCCAGACCCAGAGGCTCACATGCACAGATTTCCATTTTTCTCTCCAGATTTCTCCTTCAGGTCTTCTCTGCCTGTTGATAAAATTCTCCTGGATCTTTGATCTCATATTTGCACTAAGTGCTTGTCAGCCTGGGTGAGGGGTCCAAGGTGGGGTGTTGACCTAGATCCCAGGAATAGAAGGACCTAGAAGGGGCTGTGGAGGAGGCATCTGGGTTTGGAAGTTCCCGCCAGGGTACAAAAGAAGGCTTCATTTCCTTGAATGTCAGCAGTGGTTGCCATTTTGAAATCCGACCCTGTTCTCTGCTCTATTCCTTTATAAGCTACCTGAGTAGGTGCATATTCCCATTCCCTAGTGGTATCTCCCCCAGATTCCAATCCTCAGCAAATTTTAGCATAAAGACCCAGCACATTCAGTCGGCATTAGGCTGTGGAGGAGGTTTTTTGGCGTGCCTGATACCTTTGTCTTTAGAAAGTCCTGAAGAGGAATAAACACGAAGAAACATCTTGACCAGAGTTCTCCGTTCTGCCTGTTCTTGTCCGTGTGCATGCGTGTGCGTGTGGCCCTGGGGTGACGCATCTGCAGAAACGATGCCGTCCTCCGTCCCCTGCGCTGTCCCCCGAATTCCAGGACAGTTGAGAGGCAGGTGATGCTGTGCATCTTGTAGGCGCCCACGTATACGGCGGGAGGAGGGGAGAGAATACTCAGGTCGTGAGCTGTGGAAGCTGCTGGATTCTCCCCAAGGTCCTGACTCAGCCTTGTGCACTGTCCCCTCCCCCCCCTCCAGGCACAGGAACGTTTGGGCGCGTGCAGCTGGTCAAGGACAAGACGGCCAAGCACTTCTTCGCCCTGAAGGTGATGAGCATCCCGGATGTCATCCGGCTGAAGCAGGAGCAGCACGTGCACAACGAGAAGTCGGTGCTGAAGGAAGTCAGCCACCCATTCCTGGTCAAGCTGTGAGTCGCTCCTGCTGCCCTCTGCCCCCTGAGACCCCAGGTGCTGGGCAGGGAGGTCACCGCTGACCCTCAGGCTGGCCGGGTCCAGGGAGGAAGGTGCTGTTGGGACAGGTGCCTGCCCCAGGGCCTGGCTCTCCTCCTGGACGCGGCAGAACACCCTTCCAGACTCTGTGTTCCCCTGCCCGCCTCATGGCCCCCTTTGTCAGCTTCCTGGACATGGTGTTCAGTCACCTGCTCAGCCTCATCCAGGCAGGCTGCTCCTTGGGTGCTAGTGTCGGACGATCGTGTATCTGCATTTTGATGCACCACAGACCCGTCCAGTTGAGCATGCCCAGCACTGACCAAATCCATATCTCTCCTCTCTTGCTCTTTGCAAGTGGAGGGTGAGACCGTTCTGCACCCAGGGGTCAGCATAGGACGCCCAGACGTGGCTCCCTTTCCATGGGGCATCCGTGGACGTGGGTGCCCCCCAGCCGTCTCCGTGTTCTCCCTTCCGCCATGTTCCTCCTGCTCCTTCCCCTTCCCATCCCCCACTCCAGCCCGAACCAGGTGCCTCTTCTCTTCTCTCATTTTTGACCCTGGCTTCCCAGCAGGTGTCGCCTTGCAGGGCATCCTTCCCTCCTAGGTGTTGTCCACCTCACAGCCGGTGACCTGCATTTGCAGCCGCGGGTCCTCGGGGAATTCTGAGGTCCCTCAAATGCAGCCCCAGAGCCTTAGGATCCCCAAAACACTCCTCGTGGGTGCACATCTGGGTTTCCTTCCTGCTCGCGGTCTTTCCCACACCCTGCCAACCAACCGCTGTCCTGCGGAACAAGGGGTCCTCAATGCCACGCCCCCGCGTCTCTCAGGCCCCGCCCCCTGCACTGCCTCATCCTGGGCGTCTCCCCTCTGGACACCCCTGCACCTGACCAACTCCTGCGTTGACTGTTTTCTTTTTCGTTTTGATCTTACTTTCCTGTTCTGGACATGCCGTTGATCTGTGCCCATAAGGAGGCTTCCAGACCATCTCGTGCTTTCGAGTCACAGGCACAAAAGTAGCCAGAGGCTAAGGGGACTCTGGGCTGCCCATTCGGGTTCTGTCTCTCTGGCGATTTGAGGGAGAACTTTAGGTCGCTCTGATGATAGAATGTTAATTACTTGCTTAAGTATCGATTACATATATTTACATATTTTAAAATATTTTACACACTTTTATTTTTTTTCTCCCAAAATAAACTTAGATTGTATTGCAGTTTCACTTAACAGTATATAAAATGCTGTGTTGTGACAGGTATCAACTATCCACTAGATACTGAATCAATTTTTCTTTAGCACTACTAACTGCTTGCTTTTCTTGAAGCTAGA
>NC_043717.1:1631604-1632713 GCF_006229205.1 Suricata suricatta | reverse complement strand
ATGTGGAAAAGCGTGCTTCTCTTGTTTTTTATAGCATGATGTGCAGTGTGGTTGAGCAGGTTGAAATTCGATAGTCTTGCAACTGTATGAATCATACGCTCCCGTTTCACAAGGACTTTATTGTTACACTTTCCCTCGGTTCTCAATAGCGCATGGGTTTTCACTCCTGTATCTCAGTTTTACAGAACTCCTATTTTCTTAGAGAGATTTTTTTACACTGATATTTCTTATCGTTGCATGAAACTATTTATTATATGCACTTTGTATTATGCACGTACCTTCCTAACAGATGAAGGGGCACGCTAGAATTATTTTTTATTTTCTAAAGTGATGAAAAGAAAATACTGACGCACTTACTTAAGTTGTTCTGTTGTAGTTTTAAAATAAAAAATTTTTAATATCTATTTATTTTTGGGAGAGGGAGAAAGAGGGTGAGAGGCAGAGACACAGGGTAGGAGTGGGGGAGGGGCAGAGAGAGAGGGAGACACCGAATCTGAAGCAGCTCCAGGCTCCGAGCTGTCAGCACAGAGCCCGACGTGGGGCTCGAATGCATAAATCATAAGATCATGACTTGAGCCAAAGCTGGACGCTCAACCGACTGAGCCACCCAGGCGCCCCTGTAGTTTTTAAAATTCACTCGTTACATTGAATGCTGTCCTTTCAATTTTTCATGTCTGGCATCTTGCTAGTGATAAGTAACGTTGTTCCCAATATTTTACAATTATTCTCAAACATCCACCAAAGGAGAGAGAGTCCTCTACCTTGAATCCTGTGTGCCTCTCACCCAGATACAGTGGGCATCAGACCTTACACTTTTTGACAGTTTATTTATTTTGAGACAGAGAGAGTGGGGGAGGGGCAAGAAGAGAAGGAGAAAGAGAATCCCAAGCAGGCTCTGAGCAGTTAGCACAGAGCTTGACACGGGGCTTGATCTCATGAACCGTGAGATTCTGACCTGAGCCAAAACCAAGAGTCAGATGCTCAACCGACTGAGACACCCAGGCGCCCCTGTTTCATACATTATTTTAACGTAATTACCCACCATGCTATCTCTAATGGAGAAAGATTTTTAAAAAATAACATCAGTGCTTTATCACATCTTTTTTTTT
>NC_043717.1:1626296-1631504 GCF_006229205.1 Suricata suricatta | reverse complement strand
GGGAGTCCGAGATCCAGGGAAGGCTGAGGCTGGGCGTCTGAGTTCCAGGCAGGGCTGAGGCGGGGAGTCTGAGATCCAGGCAGGAGTGAGGCTGGGAGTCTGAGATCCAGGCAAGAGTGAGGCTGGGAGTCTGAGATCCAGGCACGATGAGGCTGGGAGTCTGAGATCCAGGCAGGAGTGAGGCTGGGAGTCTGAGATCCAGGCAGGGCTGAGGCTGGGAGTCTGAGATCCTGGCAGGGGTGAGGCTGGGAGTCTGAAATCCAGACCAGGGTGAGGCTGGGAGTCTGAAATCCAGACCAGGGTGAGGCTGGGAGTCTGAGGTCCAGGCAGGGCTGAGGCTGGGAGTCCGAGATCCAGGGAAGGCTGATGCTGGGAGTCTGAGATCCAGGCAGGGGTGAACTGGTTCCTCCTGAGGTCACTCTCCTTGGCTTGTAGACACCATGTTTTCTCTGTGGCCTCACATGGTCATCCTTCTGTGCCGATTTGTGTCATCATCCCCTGCTTTTAAAAGGACACCAGTCCTCTGTGTCTGTCGATAGGTATTTGATATAAGAGATGGATGACATAAATAAATATATGGGTACATGAACACATGATACATAGACAGGTGATAGATAACAGGTTTGTAGTTGGCAGATAGATGATAGTTGGAGGGATAGGTAGACAGACATGGATGGGCAGGTAGATGGATAGATAGGTAGATAGATAGATAGACAGATAGATAGACAGATAAATAGATATGCTGGATGGATGGATGGATGGATGGATGGATAGATAGATAGATAGATAGATAGATAGATAGATAGATAGAAGATGGATGGATAGATAGATCAATATGATGGCTGGCTGGATGGATGATAGATATGATGGATAAGTGGATGGATGGATAGATAGATGATGGGTAGGTAGATAGATAGATAGTAGATAGATATGGTGGTTGGATGGATGGACAGATAGATGATAGATATGGATTGATGGATGGATGATAAATATGATGGATGAGTGGATGGATGGATAGATGATAGATAGATAGATCGATAGATATGATGGATTGATGGATAGATAGATATATACATACATACATAGATGGATAGATAGATATGATGGATGGATAGATTGATGGATGGATAGATAGATAGATAGATAGATAGATAGATAGATAGATAGATATGGTGTGGATGGATGGATTGGTGGGTGGATGGATAGATAGATATGTAGATACATAGATATGTAGAGACACAGATAGATGATAGGTAGGTATTTGATAGGTAGGTGATACGTAGATGAAAGGTAGGCAGATTGATCCACAGAATGATAGACGCCGTGTAGGCAGATCACCCGACAGAATGATAGATGGATCACACAGGGATTCCTCGTAGGTAGACAGGTGGGGAGGTAGGTGCGTAGATGTCGCAGGAATCTCTCGAGGTAAGAAGGACTTCCCAGCTTCAGCACCACTGATGTTTGGCGCTGGATGACTCTGCGACGTGGGGTCTCCTGCACCTGTAGGCTTTGAGCAGCGTCCTTGGTCTCCATCCACCACATGCCGGTAGAGCGCTCTGACGGCCGCAGACATCTCCACATTGCCGAGTGTCCACCATCACTATGTGGCGAACCTCTGCCCACTGACTGCTTCTAACCCAGTTGGCCACAAGGCAGTGGGGTAAACCGGAAGTCCAGTTAGCCAGCCACCAGGAAGACAGAAATCTGGGGAGGGTTACCTTTCCTGCACCCTGAGCGGGAATCAGCAGGTCTCACGAAGGCTCTGACGGGCACGTGGTGACCGGCTTGTTCACACAGGACTCAGGGACATCGCTTCCCGCCAGCCAGCTCCATGCTGCCATGTCTGCTCTGTGCAAGACCTTGTGAAGGCCGCCCAGTGAGGCCAGGCTGGCCTGAGGCTGTCCCCGGTCATGCATGTGCACGGATTATGACTCCAGCACTGAGTCCCCGAGGCCCCCCATACGCCTTCCTGGCTCATGTGCCAGCTCTGCAAAGAAGCTTCCAGCCAGACCTGGCCCGGGACGATCCCTACTGGATGCTTCTCACATCCCTACTTTGTGCCACCTCCAGCAACCTCCCACAATCTGCGTCGGTCCCTGTGTTTCAAATACAATCCCAGTGAAGTAAAAAATTCCCAGAAATCAAGTTAATCCAAGGAGTAGCTGGGATTTTTAAAAAATGGACTTGATGGAAATCCGTGATCATGCAAGAAATTCAGAGGAAGGGGACCTGTGGGCTCAGTCGATTAAACACTGGCTCAGGTCATGGTCTCACAGGTTCGTGAGCTTGACTCCCACATCAGGCTCCGAAGCGGTAGCACGGAGCCTGCTTGGGATTCTCTCTCTCTCCCTTTCCTTCTCCTTCCCTCCCCTCCTCATGCTGTCTCTCTATTTCTCTAAATAAATAAATTTTAAAAAAGGGGAGGCCCCTGGGTGGCTCAGTTGGTTAAGCATCCAACTTTGGCTCAGGTCATGATCTCACGGTTCATGGGTTGAAGCCCTGCATCAGGCTCCAGAGCTTGGAGCCTGCTTTGGACTCTATGTCTCCCTCTCTCTCTCTGTCTGTCCTTTCCCGCTCATGCTCTGTTGTCTCTCAAAAATGAATAAACATTTTAAAAAATTAAAAAAAATTCAGGGGGAGATTGCATGGCTGATGCCAGTCTGTGTTGGTATGTATGTGGTCACACAGAATTCAGCATTGTTAAGTAGTCGATGGGGAGCTACCCGCCTCCTCTACCACCGTGCATCTTCCTGGGACAAAGAGACAAATTTTAAGGAATAGACTCACGTAATTATAGGAGCTGGCAAGCCTGAACTCCGTGCGGTGGGCTGGGTGGTTCAAAATTCAGGTCAGAGTTGATGTTTCCATGTTGAGTCTAAAATCTCAAGTGTCTGACTGCAAGCTGGCAACCGAGGCAGAGTGTCTATACGATAGTCAAGTCCACAGGCAAAATTTCATCTTCCTTGGGAAACCTTATGGATTTTTTGTTTTTGTTTTTGCTTTTGTGTTTGCTCTTAAAGCCATAGACTGATTAGGCGAGGCCCTCCCATATTAGGGAGGGTCATGTGATTCTCCTAAAGTCAGTAGATGTTAATCAGTCCCCTCCCCCCCAAATCTTTACAGTAACATTGAGACTCGTGTTTGACCAAATGTCTGGGCACCAGGGCTTAGCTGGTCGTTCCTGATGGGAATAGTCATGGCTGAGTGGGACCGCGGTGAGCGGTCCCGAGCAGTGATATTTTGGGATGGCTCCTTCTGCTGCTGCTGCAGGTGCACCGAGCTGCCTGTCATTGCTCAGACTCAGTCAGGTTTCTGGTGCAGGTGGCCACGGTCACTGGGGCTGGTGGTGCCCCTTAGGAACATTCCGGAAGCCTGCTTGTAATGTTGGTGTCGGGAAGAGTGCATTGCATGGCTGGAGGGCTCCATCCATCTTTACCTCTTCTTTCTAAAGGTTCGTTTATTTTAGAGAGAGAGTGTGAGCAGAGAAGGAGCCGAGAGAAAGGGAGAATCACAGAGCCTCAAACTCGTGAACCGTGAGATCACGACCTGAGCTGAAATCAAGAATGGACGCTTCGCCTTCTGAGGCCTCCAGGCGCCCTCTCTTTGCCTCCTTACCAGTGGTTCTGGGGCTCGGACTATGTCCTGATGATGTTGCTACTTCTGGGTTTCTCAGACTGGGTGCCGCTAACTTTTGGGGGCAGATGCCTCCCTGACGTGGGGCGTCCTGTGCCCTGTGGGCGCTGAGCAGCATCCCCCATCTGCACCCACTGAGGCCAGTGCCAGTCCTGGCCATCGTCACAGTAGCCCTGGGCATCTGCAGCAGGAGCTGCTGTGGGCTCCCTGTGCACGTGCCCGGACTGGACTTCAGGAAGCCACAGGCAGGGGTCACCCCGTGTCCGGCTGCCACAGCCGTGGATTTGGGGTGGGCCCTCCCTGAGCAGGTGCCATCGATGCCACTTTGCAGACCAATGGGACACAGCTCTGTCTGCACAGAGGAGGCGTTGAGCACCTTCCAGGGACCGCAGGAGACCCTTGGGGGAACGGAGTCTGAGGAGACGCTGGGTGGGGGATGGAGCAAGCCAGCGGTGCCCCAGGGCAAGGCTGGTTGCCTTAGAGCATGGTCATCGGAAAGTAGAAGGAACTTTCCAGAGGCTCAGGTTGTCCTGAGACGTGAGCAAGGAGGGTTAGGGTGACGCCTGGGGGTGGTGTTGGTTTTCTTCACCCTTTTTTCCTAATGTTTATTTTTGAAGGAGACAGAGACAGAGAACAAGCAGGGACGGGACAGAAAGAGAGGGAGACAGAATCCAAACAGCACAGCACAGAGCCTGACTCAGGGCTTGAACCCACGAACCACGAGATCATGACCCAAGCTGAAGTCGGATGATTCACCAACTGAGCCACCCAGGCACCCCAAAGTTTGTTTATTTTTCAGAGAGATAAACAGTGAGAGCAGGGAGGGTCAGAGAGAGAGGGAGACACAGAATCCGAAGCAGCTCCAGGCTCCGAGCTGTCAGCACAGAGCCTGACACGGTGCTTGAACCCATGAACTGTGAGATCATGACCTGAGCCAGAGTCGGACGCTTAACTGACTGAGCCACCCAGGTGCCCCTGGTTTTCTTATTTTGGTGCCGAAGCCCAGCTTTGCGTCAGCACTGGGAGACGTGATGACAGCCATGTCAATCAGGTACCACGCCTCCTCTGGGTGGGTGCTGGGCCACGGGCCCTGCAAAGGCAGGACGGCAGGGTGGTCTGTGTCCACGGTCGAAGGTGCTGCTCTGAGCAGTGGTCAGGGTCAGCCTGTCTTCACTCTTCATAGAGTCACACGTTCCTGTGAATACATTTCAAAACGCTGATTTCTTTATTGTACTAAAATGCCCCTAAGTGTAAAATTGGCCAGTTTACCTATTTTTAAGTGCAAAGCGTCGTGGCCTTGGGCACATCCACAGGGCTGTGCAAGCACCCCCGCCAGCATCTCCAGAACTTTCCATCTCCCCAAACGGAGACTCTGCCCTGTTGTAAACACTGGCTTCCGTCCCCAGCCCCTGGTCCTCCCATCTGCTCTCATCTCCATGGTTGTGATGCCTCTGGGGACCCTGTAGAGATGGGGTTGGGCCGAATTTGCCCTTCTGTGTCTGCTTATGTCACTGAACATCATGTCCTCAACGTCAAGTCTTGTGGCTGATGCAGGATGTCCTTTCAAGGCTA
>NC_043717.1:1621441-1626196 GCF_006229205.1 Suricata suricatta | reverse complement strand
ATCCATCCATCCATCCATCCATCCATGTATCCATCCATCCATCCATCCATCTATCCATCCGTCCATCCATCCATCTGTCCATCATCCATCCATCCATAGACACTTGTGTTCTTTCCCTGTTCTAGCTCCCGTCCTTCATGTCATTGCTACTGGAAACAGGTGTGTACACGTATCTGTTCATGTAACTACTTTAACTCCTTGGCTGCACTTTCGAAGTATATCTCCTTCCTGGTTGTGGAGGAGCTGAAGCGTTTTCTCTTGTGGGTGTTCTTTTCTTTTTCCGCTTCCCTTGAGCAGGGCTTTCCTTTTCTCTTCTTCCCACCCTCCCTGATGCCTGGTAATCATGTGGACATTCTGATATGGATCCTTGTGTCCTTAAAGCATACGCACACGCACACGCACACACACACACACACACACACACACACACACACACACACAGAGGCAGGCTCTGTGCTGTCACTGCAGAGTCCCACAAGGACCTTGAACTCCGGAACCATAAGATCATGACCTGAGCCGAGATCAAGAGTTGGACACTCCACGGCCTGAGCCCCCGATGCCCCTCGATACTGAATTTTACATCCACAAATGCCTCCTTTCCTCATCTCACTCGTGATAAGCCCGCTGACTTTTTTGCCCTTGCATTTTCATTGTTTTTTAGCCTCCCCACGAGGGGGCAGAGCCCTGCCGTGAATGGGAACTAATTGACCTGTCAATTGGCTGCCAGGCTTAATCCTGTGTCTTCTTTTCTAGGCTCACGTTTTAAGTCATTTGTGGCCACATAGACTCATCTTCTGTACTCACAAGCCCCAAGGGATGACCGAATGCTTGTAAATTGTTCTGGAAAGTCGCTGACTGTCTCTCTTTGAATATTGTGGCTCTTATGAATAACCCCTACACATCACGCATTCTCTCTACACCAGAAAAGCCTTGGTCGTGGAGATTTGAAGGAAAGATGTGCCAGCCATTTTTCCCCCTTAGGGCATTTATTGGACTTGGAGAAAGAGGGGGACCAGGGCCCCCAGGAAGTATTTTCTTTGTCGTAGCTTCATTTTTTACTCTTTGGGGAGTACTTTTGTTTGAAAGCCTTACCTCTCAGGGTGCCGATGACCGATGGCACTTGAGTGTGTGTCCAGGGGGGTTGACGGTTCACATAATACATAGGGATGCTGTTCTTAGGACTGTTGTTGACGCTCTGTTGGGTTTTATTGACCGATGTGTGTGAACAGTGTGGCTCTCTATCTCCGTAGGCACCGGTGTAGGTGTAATATTCCCCACTCAGTTTATGACAAGACATAGATATTTGTCCTTTGTCCCTGGCACCGAGGTCCTAAAACCCTTGGAATTTCCTAACTGCAAAGAGGGACAAAGGTGGCTTTTGTTATGTGAATGAGGTGACTTTTGCAAAACGCCCAGCGTCCCCCAGGGCAGAGGGCTGGTTGCTGGGGAAACTAATCCTGTAATTTGAGGGCTGCTGACACCCACCCCCATCTCTGGGGAGGGGGCTGGAGTCACACTTAATTCCCGAAGGGCGATGATTTAATCAACCTTGCCTACTCAGTGAAGCCACCATGAAATCCCAGAAGGACGGGGTTTGGACGGAGTGGGTGAACTTGGGGAGATTTGGAGGAGAGCACGGACGCTTCCCCACACCTGTCCCCCGCACCTCTTCCAAGCTGACTTCTAGCTCCGAATCGTTGGCCGGCCATCTACCGAGTTACACGTTCCCCCGGGCTCTGAAATGGGCTTTGCAGATGAATGCAGCCCAAGGAGGGGGCTCAGGAACCTCTTGTCTCCAGCGGGTCAGTCACAAGCACAGGTGACAAGCCGAACCTGGCCTTGGCTTCTGAAGTGTGTGTATACAGAAGCCTGAACGTGCTTGTGCAGAGGACATCACATCTCTCTGAGCCAAATCGTAACCTCTGTCTGTGGCCGATTTTAACACGTCCTCACATGCATCTCTGAGCATCTCTTCCTCTGTAAGAATATCTCAACAGCTAGGTGTACAGCATCTTCTTTTTTTTAAACTTATTTATTTATTTTAAGAGAGTGAGTGGGGAAGGGGCAGAGGGAGCCGGAGAGAGAGAGTCCGAAACAGGCTGTGCGCTGTCAGCGCAGAGCCTGATGCAGGCGTCAAACGCCCGAACCCTGGGATCATGACCTGAGGGAAATCAAGACCTGGAGGCTTAACCGACTGAGCCACCCAGGCGCCCCTGTCCACAGAGCACCTTCCTCTCCATCCTCGCCTGCACCCTGACATGCCGACCCCGCCCCACGCGTGTCCCCGCCCCACGCGTGTCCCCCCACGCCCGCCCCGCCCCCCCACGCGTGTCCCCGGTGCGGCTCTGAGCCCCGCGTGCCCCACCCCACGTGTGTTCTGCCCCCACGTGTCCCCGACCCACGCCTGTCTCCGCCCCCACACTTGTCCCCATCCCCACACGTGTCCCCAGAGTGGCTCTGAGCCCCACATGCCACGCCCCATGCGTGTCCCTGCCCCACGCGTGTCTCCGTCACACGGGCGTCCCCCATGCATGCCCCGCCCCCACGCGTGTCCCGCCCCACGCGTTCCCCCCACGCGTGTCCCCGGCCCGGCTCTGAGCCCCTCATGCCACGCCCCACGCGTGTCCCCGGCGCGCGCTGAGCCCCGCGTGCCGCCCGCAGGTTCTGGACGTGCCACGACGAGCGCTTCCTGTACATGCTCATGGAGTTCGTGCCGGGCGGCGAGCTGTTCACCTACCTGCGGAACCGCGGCCGCTTCTCGGGCGGCACCGGGCTCTTCTACTCCGCGGAGATCGTGTGCGCCATCGAGTACCTGCACTCGAAGCACATCGTCTACCGCGACCTCAAGCCCGAGAACATTCTGCTGGACCGGGACGGCCACATCAAGCTCACCGACTTCGGGTTCGCCAAGAAACTGGTAGACAAGTAAGTGACCGTTGTCGCCTATGTGTCCCCGTGCCCGTCGCGGGTCCGGAGGCCACCGTTGTCCCCTCCGTGGCCAGTGTGGAAGTGACAGCCCGCCCTATTTGTCTGTCTGTGGTGCCGACGTCCTGTCCATGGCGTGTGGGTATCGATCACACGTGTTTTCATCGTCGCTGGATGAGGACCCAGAGGTGACATTGCTGGCTCAGAGGGCCGCTCCGTTTGTAACGTTTGGAGACACCCCTGCTGTTTTCCACACCGGCTGCACCTGTTTGCATTCCCAGCAACAGTGCCGAAGCCTTCTCCTTTCTGCGCACCCTCACCAGCACCTGCTCTGTCTTCGTGCCTCCTGCCCTTGACAGGTGTGACGGGCCGTATGGTGAATTAGCTATTCCTTATAACAGAGCACGAGCAGAGAAATAGGCAGAGAGAGACAGAGAGGGAGACACAGAATCTTAAACAGGCTCCAGGCCCCGAGCTGTCAGCACAGACCCCGACTCGGGGCTGGAACTCATAGACCGTGAGATCATGACCTAAGCCAGAGTTTGATACTTAACCAACTGAGCTGCCCAGGTTCCCCCTAAGAAGCCTTGTTTTAAAAAGTAAAAATTCGGGGCGCCTGGGTGGCTCAGTCGCTCGGGCGTCCGGCTTTGGCTCAGGTCATGATCTCACAGTTTGTGGGTTCGAGCCCCACGTCGGGCTCTGTGCTGACAGCTCGGAGCCTGGAGCCTACTTCGGGTTCTGTATCTCCCTCTCTTTCTGCTCCTACCCTGCTCATGCTCGTGCGCTCTCTCTCTCAAAAAATAAATAAGAAGCATTAATAAAACTTTTAAAGTAAAATTTTAATAAGGTAGTATCTTTAACCTGCTACATCTCGAATATGATTATTCCAACATATAGTCTGTGCAAACCGTTGAGAGCATTTACGTGAAGTTTTGCCACTAAGTTTTTGAAACGCCCTGAGCATTTCGTGTGTTTGCTGCTTCTCCGTTAGGGGACCACATTTTCATCAGAAATACCTGCTCTTTCCTTAGCAATCCATAACGTTTATAGTTGGGAACACAGATGCACATGGCCAGACCTTCCAAAAATACTGGAAACTTTCTCAGCAGCTACATTGAGTGTTGCTTTTTACATTTAAGTTTAGGGGCGCCTGGGGGGCTCAGTCGGTTAAGTGTCCGCCTTCAGCTCAGGTCATGATGTCACAGTTTGTGGGTTTGAGCCCCGCATGGGGCTCTGTGCTGACAGCTCGGAGTCTGGAGCCTGCTTCCGATTCTCTGTCTCCCTCTCTCTGACCCTCCCCTGCTCATGCTCTGTCTCTCTCAAAAGTGAATAAACATTAAAAAATGTTAAGTTTAAGTTAATTCAAAGTGGATTAAAAGCCCCGTTGTGTAGTATGTTGGAAGGGCTCCTGAGGTACGGTGCTCTCTTGGTCGGGAGGTGCCCCTTGAAAATGCACCTGTGGGAGGTGCTGGCTGCCCCAGTCGCGGAAGCAGGTCCTGATCCGGGGCTGCGAGTTTCCGGTCCCGTGTTGGCTGTAGAGATTACTTACAAATAAAATCTTCAATAAAAGAAAACAAATAATATTCCTCACATCATGCAAAATCTGCATTTAGGAGAACCTTGATTTCCGTGGGAGCAGTTTTACACCAAATAACGCACCTGTCTGATGGTTTCTAACAAAGGGTCCCTCCTGGGGACGCGCTGTGGTGCAGCTGACTTCCGGCGCATGCTCCCCTGCGGGATTTATTTATTATTAACATGTCATCATTCGCCTATTACTTTGCTGCTGCCCCCTACTGGCCGCACGTGGTATAAAGTCCATACACCCTC
>NC_043717.1:1620064-1621341 GCF_006229205.1 Suricata suricatta | reverse complement strand
GAACCCACAAACCATGAGATCATGAGCTGAGCTGAACTTGGACGCTCAATGGACTGAGCTACCCAGACGCCCCTGCCATCCTGTTCTGGAACACATGATGTGGAAAAGCGTGCTTCTCTTGTTTTTTATAGCATGATGTGCAGTGTGGTTGAGCAGGTTGAAATTCGATAGTCTTGCAACTGTATGAATCATACGCTCCTGTTTCACAAGGACTTTATTGTTACACTTTCCCTCCCCCCGGTTCTCAATAGCGCATGGGTTTTCACTCCTGTATCTCAGTTTTACAGAACTCCTATTTTCTTAGAGAGATTTTTTTACACTGATATTTCTTATCGTTGCATGAAACTATTTATTATATGCACTTTGTATTATGCACGTACCTTCCTAACAGATGAAGGGGCACGCTAGAATTATTTTTTATTTTCTAAAGTGATGAAAAGAAAATACTGACGCACTTACTTAAGTTGTTCTGTTGTAGTTTTAAAATAAAAAATTTTTAATATCTATTTATTTTTGGGAGAGGGAGGAAGAGGGAGAGAGACAGAGACACAGGGTAGGAGTGGGGGAGGGGCAGAGAGAGAGGGAGACACAGAATCTGAAGCAGCTCCAGGCTCCGAGCTGTCAGCACAGAGCCCGACGTGGGGCTCGAATGCATAAATCATAAGATCATGACTTGAGCCAAAGCTGGACGCTCAACCGACTGAGCCACCCAGGCGCCCCTGTAGTTTTTAAAATTCACTCGTTACATTGAATGCTGTCCTTTCAATTTTTCATGTCTGGCATCTTGCTAGTGATAAGTAACGTTGTTCCCAATATTTTACAATTATTCTCAAACATCCACCAAAGGAGAGAGAATCCTCTACCTTGAATCCTGTGTGCCTCTCACCTAGATACAGTGGGCATCAGACCTTTGCCACTTTATTTGACTTCTTACCACTCATATTTTTGTTTCTTACATTATTTATTTTTATTTTTTTACACTTTTTGACAGTTTATTTATTTTGAGACAGAGAGAGTGGGGGAGGGGCAAGAAGAGAAGGAGAAAGAGAATCCCAAGCAGGCTCTGAGCAGTTAGCACAGAGCTTGACACGGGGCTTGATCTCATGAACCATGAGATTCTGGCCTGAGCCAAAACCAAGAGTCAGATGCTCAACCGACTGAGACACCCAGGCGCCCCTGTTTCATACATTATTTTAACGTAATTACCCACCATGCTATCTCTAATGGAGAAAGATTTTTAAAAAATAACATCAGTGCTTTATCACATCTTTTTTTTT
>NC_043717.1:1604864-1619964 GCF_006229205.1 Suricata suricatta | reverse complement strand
CAGAGAGAGAGGGAGACACAGAATTCGAAGCAGGCTCCAGACTCTGAGCTGTCAGCACAGAGTCCGATGCAGGGCTCGAACCCATGAGCTGTGAGATCATGACCTGAGCTGAAGTCCAACGCTCAACTGACTGAGCCACCCAGGGTCCCCAATGCCCTGAGGATATTTTACTTCCTTTGCTTTGGTCATCTGTAAAGTGAGAATCATTCCTCTTCCTTACGATTGTTGCTAAACTTGGATGGATCTGCTAATTGGAAAGTACAGCCTTAGGTCAGTTCCTGACACATAGTGAGCACTGAGCACACGTAGTTGCTTCTGCTTTTATCATCCCCACTGTCAGTACCACCATCATTATCACTATGACCATCCATTATCATTGCCATCACCACCATTTACATCATCACCATCATCGTCACCACCATCATCATCACTATGACCATGACCATCACCACCATTACCATCACCATGACCATGACCATCACCACCATCATCACAATGACCATGACCATGACCATCACCACCATCATCATCAGCACCATGACCATCACCACCATCATCACAATGACCATGACCATCACCACCATCATCATCACCATGACCATGACCATCACCACCATCATCATCAGCACCATGACCATCACCATGACCATGACCATCACCACCATCATCACCATGACCATCATCACCACCATTATCACATCACCATCATCGTCACCACCATTTACATCACCACCATGACCATCATTATCACCATCACCGTTGCCATCATCACCACCATCCTTACGATCATAACCACCAAGATCACCACGATCACCATTGTCGCCCCACAACTATCACCACCATGACCATCATCATCATCATGACCATCGTTATCAAAACCGTCATGATCACTGTGAACATCACCATCATCACAATCATCTCCATCACCAGTATGATCGCCATCACCATGACCATCATCATCACCATCATCACCATCACCATCACCACCATCACCAGCATCCCCATCACCCCCATTTCTACGGACCTAATTATGTCCCTCCAAAATTCACGTATTGAAGTTTCAACCCCCCGAGGTGACTACATTTGGATGTAGTGCTTTCAGGAGGTACTTGAGGTTGAATGGGGTCCGGAGAGTGGGATCCTCCTCTGACGGGAGTGATGGCTGCCTCCTCCCTGTGTCCTCACGGTGGATAGAGATCTCTGTGTCTCTCCCTTTTCTTATAAGGACACCTGTTACTGACTTAGTCCATCTTAATCCAGTATGACCTCATCTTGATGACATCGGCAAGACCGTTTCCCAAGAAGATCACATTCCCAGGCTCTGGGCTTCCGGACTTTTAGGGAGAACAGAGTTTCGCTCGGTACAGATGCGGTGGCAGGCAATGTGAGACTCAGAACACATGAGCAACTTGACCTGCACTTTGCAGAGGCTTGTTTTTCTTCCGTTAGCGTGGGACTGATAGCCATGCGCAAACCGAGACCTCGAGTGTCACCTTCCTTCTGTCCGGGAGCCGAGCGAGCGAGGGAGATAAGACGCAGTGCGTGGATAATTCACAGCCGGGCCCTGCGGTCTCTGCAGCACCTGCACGGCTGTCAGGCTCGCCTTTCCCTCCTGACTGAGCTCCGAGGCTCTCTGTTGCAATTTGTGCGTCTCTGTACATCCAAGAAGCACTCGAGACTTTTCGAGGATGCTCTTCCTGTAAACAGGTGTCAGCCTGCCCAAGGCAACTTAGAGATTCCATCTGTGTCCCTTACGCGAGGATGGAGCCAGAAAGAGACTCCCCTTTCCAAGTGCAAGTGGAGACGCTGTGCCTCATGCATGGATAATGCGGCCGCCTCCGCCCGTCTTCATGGGAGCTAAGGGCCCGATGGCCAGCTGGCTTGGGGCACCCTTGGGCGTGCCGCCAGCCTGGGAGTCCAGCATCAGGGCGCTCAGAAGGTGCCAAGATGGGCACAGGTGTTCTGCAGATGCGCTCAGGGTCTCGGTCGCTTTGTGGAGATTCCCAGGGGACACTCTCCCGGACTGGAGAGCGTCAAGAGGAGCCCACCCTCTCCGTGGCCCTTGGCCAGCCTGTGCCATGGCCCCGTGTACCTTACCTTCATGTCGGTTATCAGACGCTGCTTTTTCCATCTCCCTCCATGGAGGGTGCCCGGGTCCCTTTGGGCTCCTCTGCCTCTCTGTGCTTTTTATAAAAATCACTGAGGGGCACTTGAGTGGCTCAGTCGGTTGAGCGTCCGGCTTCGGCTCAGGTCATGATCTCACGGTTCATGGGTTCGAGCCCCGTGTCGGGCTCTGTGCTGACAGCTCAGAATCTGGACCTGCTTCCGATTCTGTGTCTCCCTGTCTCTCTGCGCCTCCCCTGCTCACGCTCTGTCTCTCTCTCTCAAAAATAAAACATTAAAAAATTATTTTCTAAATCGTTGCACAATAAGTATGATAGAATCGAGCACCTTAATCATTTTTAAGCGCACAGTTCAGTGGTTTAGGTGCATTCATCGTGCGCAGTTGCGTGCCCGTGACTCTGCATCGCCCAGCTCCGGGGACCCCACACACGTGATCCGACAATTGCTGTCTTCTGTGTCTGCTTCTTTTACTCGGCTTCACGTCCTCGAGGTCCATGTGGGTTGTAGAATCCTGCACTTCTTCGGGCTGAACTGTATTCTGTTGTGTGAATGGACCCCCTTGTCTTTATCCTGTGTTTTGTCCGCTGTGCATCACACTGGTCTGAACACAGCTGTCCAAAGTATGTCTTAAAAGTGCCTGCTTCCAGGGCACCTGGGGGCTCAGTCGGTTGAGCGTCCGGCTTCAGCTCAGGTCATGATCTCACGGTTTGTGGATTTGAGCCCCGTGTCAGGCTCTGTGCTGACAGCTCAGAGCCTGGAGCTGCTTCAGATTCTGTGTCTCTCTCTCTCTCTCTCACTGACCCTCCCCTGCTTGCGCTGTCTCTCTGTGTCTCTCAAAAATAAATAAAAAAAATTTTTTTAACTCCTCTTGGGCGCTGGGAGCGTAGTGGCTGGATCCCAGGTGATCCTATTTTTCACTTTTGGAGGAGCCACGTGCTGCTTTCCACGGTGGCCGCACCATTTCACCCTCACCCCAGCCGTGCACAAGGGGTCCCTGTTCTCGGCCTCACCAGCCCTCGTGTTTTTTGTTTCCATAGCGATCCCGAAGGGTGTGAAGTTTGCACTTGACACTCTTTCCTTCCTGCTAAGCAGGGAGCAAAGCCGTCAGTGCACCCAGACTTGTGACCGCCTTTCTGAGCCGCCGCTGCCCGCCCGAGGCACAGGGACTCACAGTCAGAGTCCTAGGGGACGACGGGGTTGGTCACCCGAGACCCAGCGTGGGGGTCTGTGTGCCGTCATTTGGACCCCCAAACTGCGATTTGCAGAGGCTTCCCGTTGTTGACCGTCACGTGACGACATTGTCCCGAGGTTCTGGACCCAGAGCTCCGGAAGGAGGGGTTTGCAGGGCTCGGTCACACAAAGGCTCCCAAGACAAGGACCTGCTCAGACCCCCGTCCTGGCTTCTGCCCTCCTCACAGAGCTCTTGGGGCACAGATGCCACCCATCTGTCCCCTGTGGTGACCCTCTGTGTGTGTCCGTGTCTTTGTCTCTTCCCCTCCCCACCTTTAATGAGGTATGATGGACAGATAAAAACTGTACATATTTACATAGTACAGCATGAGTTCTGAAAAGGTGTGGAGCGTCTTTTAATACACACTGTGATGTGATGTTTATTTTTGAGAGAGAGAGAGACAGAGTCGGAAGCAGGCTCCAGGCTCTGAGCCGTCGGCACAGAGCCCGATGCGGGGCTTGAACCCACAAACCATGAGATCATGACCCAAGCTGAAGTCAGATGCCCAGTATCAAAGCCAGCAAACCTGACCAGCAGTGGCTCCTATGTCCGGTCTGGGTCCAATTTGGGAGGGCTGGGGGCCCCAGCACCCTGTACTTCCAGCCCACTGTCCTCTGTGCGGGGCTAGAAGCTAAGTTTTTGGCCTGTCTCCCCTCCTCTGCGGAGAAAATCCTTCCCAAAGCCCCCTCCCTACCTTGCTCCATTTAAACCCCCAAAATCCCAAATAACCCTTAGCCTCATGATTTCTGGAAGCCACCGGTGAGGATAAGAGGACCTCGAACCCACAGGAACATTGAAAACACGTCAGGTCTTTTCGGGAGCAGGTGGAAAGAGCCAGCACGGGTTTCACACTTCCTTCGTGAGGACGGAAGTAGCTTTTTGCCAGAACGGACACGGGGCTATGAATGAATTCTTGAATTTGCTTTCTGTATGATTTCCTCGCAAAACGGGTGCTGTGGCTTCTGTGCGTTTCGCGTCCTAGTGCTGACGCGACAGGCACAGTGGATGGTGGTCGAATGGAGGGTGCGTCTTCGCTTCCGTCGGGGTCTTCGTGCTTGTGAGGGAGCCAGCATGTTGGGCAACGCCAGCAGCCCTGTGCGGCGCTGTGTCTGCAGGATGAAGATCGCCATCGTGGTCATGGCGGAAGCCAGGGTCACTCGGAGTCCTTCAGAGACACGTGCATCCGCCGAGCGCTGCTAACTTTCCCGTGCGTCCTCTTCTCTGTCCCCAGGACGTGGACGCTGTGCGGCACGCCCGAGTACCTGGCCCCTGAAGTCATCCAGAGCAAGGGCCACGGGAGGGCCGTGGACTGGTGGGCGCTCGGCATCCTGATATTCGAGATGCACTCGGGGTGAGTAGGGCCCCCGCGGGGACCCAGCAGGTCCAGCGTGCCCCCACTTCTGCTTCTAGAACGGTGCTTTCTGCTGGCCAACACCTGTGCTGGTGTCCTGGTCAGTGCATGGCCGCGGGGACCCTCGGGCTTTCGGGTGCCTAAGAGCAGAAACCGACAGCAGAGACACCTGCCATTGGGACCTCTGTCCTGGCTGCACGAATCCCTGTCTCCCGTGAATATACTATTCGGTCTTCCGCACAGACCCCGTTGGAGCAGCGCACGGAGCTGCGTAATCAGTGCACCGTTTGGATGAAGGTGAATAAAGCTGAGTAGAGTTTAGGACGTTAGGAAGGAGGGGCGGACCAGGAAGCAGGCTCTGTGCCCGTGCCTGCTTCATGTGACCTTTGCAAGGCCACGCTGTCCCGTGGTCCAGTTGCTGGAGTTGTTGAGTGTGTTCTCCAGGCATCGCCGGGATGGAAGACTCCGGTCTGACTTAGGCCCGATGCACGCTGACGCTCCTCTTCCAGAAATTAAAGCAAGCCGCCCACGCCTAGAAATGTGGCCGTGGGGACTCGTCCTGATCCCATAGAGGACAGCTCCGCCCTGATGGCGCGGACGATGGGCATCTGCCGTATGACGTGCCCGGGGGCCCTGGGACGTGTGGGCCCCGCCCTCCGCCCTTTGGTAACAGACCTGCAGGGTCACTTCCGGTGAAACCAAAACCCGGACCGCACTGATCGCCCTGTAGCGCAAGACCGCAGCTTTCGGCCTGAAGCCTCTCCTTCCGTTGGGAAAAATGATGGAAACGGGCGTGTTTCTGCTCTGAGAGTGTGGCCAGTGGAGTCTGTGAAGGCCTGTACTTATTTCTTTGTGTGTCTGTCTATTATCTCCGTACTTATCTACTGTCTATCCAAATATTTATCACCTTTTATCTGTCTTGTGTCTGTCATCTATTATCACGTCTGCATCTGTCTGTATATCTAACCTGTCTGTCGATTTATCCATGCTGTTTGTCCTGTGTGCGTATCTAATCAACTTGTCTCTATCTACCTACCTCTCTGTCCATTCATCTATAAATCTATCTATCTATCTATCTATTCCATCCTTCCTTCATGTCTATCTATGTATCTATCCATCCATCATATCTGACTATCAGTGTGTCTCTTTCTTTCTGCCTACTTCGCTGTCTTTATGCCTGTCTATTTATCTATGCAGCCAGCCAGCTAGCCTGCCTATCTATCTACCTACCTACCTGCCTGTCAATCTGTCTATCTACCTGTCTATGTATCTATCCAGTGTCCATCTGTCTACCTGTCTATCATCTATCTATCTATTTATGTATCTATCTATGTCTCCATCCATCCATCAACCCATCCATCTATTGATCTATCCATCCATCCATCAGATCTATCTACCTTTCTATTTATCTATGTACCTATCTTTCCTTCCATCCATCCATCCATCCATCCATCCATCCATCATATCTGTCTATCTACCTGTGTATGTATCTCCAACCTTTCTGTCCATCTGTCTATTTACCTATCATCTATCTACCTGTCTATCCATCCATCCATCCACCACTTATCCATCTATCCATCCATTCATCCATCCATCCATCCATCATATCTGTCTATCTGTCTATCTACCTGTGTATGTATCTCCAGCCTTTCTGTCCATCTGTCTGTTTACCTATCATCTGTCTACCTGTCTATCCATCCATCCATCCACCACTTATCCATCCATCCATCCATCCATCCATCCATCATGTCTGTCCATCCATCCATCCATCACCCGTCTATCGTCTGTCTAGTCTTCTATATTTTCCATTACTGTTCCCTCAGACGTCTCTAGCAAATCACTCAGGACCGAATCTCTTCATAGACGCCCATCCCGTGAGGTCCCAGCAGACAGAAGGCTAATGGGGATCACACATAGGGTTTCTCCGTCAAGAAGTTAGGACGGTTGTGACTATTTCTACGCCCGGATTCATCACATTCCCCTCAGACCACGTGCAGCACACATCCATCCTTCCTGTGTCTGACCACTAGGGGTCAGCATTGCTTAACGATAAACAAACCTTCGCATCCGGTGTGGAACAGAGGAGGTTCAAGGGCTAGGTTTTGTCTGTCTTCCTCTGTCCATTCTGTTAGGATACGTCCTACGTGTAGAACACACTAGTGGGAAACATGGTCAGCAAATACAATTCTGGAGCACTTTTATTTATTTATTTATTTTTATTTTTTTAATGTTTTAATTTATCTTTGAGAGAGAGACAGCACGAGCAGGGGAGAGTCAGAGAGAGACGGAGACACAGAATCTGAAATAAGCTCCAGGCTCTGAGCTAGTTGTCAGCAGAGAGCCCGACGCGGGGCTCGAACCCACTAACGTGGATCATGACCTGAGCTGAAGCCGGACGCTTAACCAACTGAGCCACCCAGGCGCCCCTAGGAGCATTTTTATATCATCAGAAAATTATTGGAATTAAGTAGAATAAAATAAAAAAGTTAGAATATAATATCAGGACATATTTGAATGAATATGTTAGGATTATTATCTAAAAATAATTATTGGGATGATTAAAATATTATTAGGATCTCATCCATCCAAATATTAGGAAATGCTGTGTTTAAAATATTAGAAAACACATGTTTACATTACTATAGAATATCATTGACAGCGTTTTTAATACAATATTAGGAGGAGAATAGAAAATAATGAAGTCGTATCTACTGTATCATGAGGCTCGGTTATGAGAAGAGTTGACGATAACTAGTTAAAACCTTCCTCCAACGGAAACAGCATGAGCCGAGCTTTGCATTTCACACGGGGCACGGATCTGTGTGTTCAGTCATTTTTCCGTTTTAAAAATTTCCACTTGGAGGGACTCAGGGTTTTCTGGAGGGATTTCCATTTTTTTTTAATTTTTTAAAAGTTTATTCATTTTTGAGGGAGAGAGAGAGAGACACAGTGTGAGTTGGGGAGGAGCAGAGAGAGAGGGAGACACAGAATCAGAAGCAGGTACAGGCTCTGAGCTGTCAGCACAGAGCCCGATGTGGGGCTCGAACCCAGGAACCGTGAGATCATGACCTGAGCTGAACTCAGACGCCCATTGAGGGGAAGAGAAAATATCTAACAGACGCTCAACTCACTGAGCCACCCGAGCGTCCCTGGACCTGCCCTGAATTTCCTCCTTGTCCCGTCCGGCTGCCGCCTCTCCATGACACGTTTCCCTGGAAGGACCTGGGACCCCATATTGAGACCCAGGGCACCCCACTTCACACAGGGTGCCCCCAACACTGTCTTACCCTAGACCATGCCCCCAAGCCTTGCACACCCCCGCTCATCATCCTTGCCCCTTTCTGTCTTCTCTGCAAAAACTCTTGTCTTAAAAAAACTCTTTCCTCGAACCCGGGTCCAAAGAGCACCCCCCTTCCCGGGCCAGCGCCCTGTGGTGTTCTAAGCGGGTGTCGGGGAGCATGACCCGAGCACAGCCACCGCGCCCCTTTGGGGACCGGCTGTCCTGCTGGGAGGTGTGGGCGCCGCGAACGGACTGGAAAAGTCATCACGCAGAGATGACGGAAGAAGCCCTGACGCTGGCCTGGAGCTGGTAGAGGAAAGTCTGCACCTTCTTTCCTGGGGAGCAGCAGACGCGGTCTCCACGGCCTGGGACCGAAGATCACGGCACTTTCCTACGACGTCCGGTCCCCCAGCAGCGGGCCGGGGAGGCTCTCTTGGGGCGCTTTCCAGCCCGGCTCCCCGATCCACAGGCTTTGCGCCCCCTTCCTTCCGGCAGGATCTGCTGGGGCTCCTTCGTGACGACTCCTTTCTGCTTGTTAAACGCCCGCTGACGTGCCTTCGCGGCCCGCGGTCCTGGACCGCCTGCTTCCCGAGGACACGGTGTGTCCTGCCGTCCGTAACGGTGCCGTGGGGCCTGTGACACGTTTTCTCCTGGTGTCGGACGGGCCATTTCCAGATGTGGGCATTTCCCCGGTGAAGTCACACGGCCAAGTGTCCTCAGACCAAGACAGGAGCACGGCTCCCCAACCCCGGGTGAGACCAGCTCCTGGCGGAGGACGGACGGCTGATTCAGGAGCCAGAGATGGGAACGTGAGGCCGGATGGCAGGACCAGCCGAGAATCTGCATTTCCAGGGTCTTCCCTGCGGGCCTGGGCCGGGCTGGCTCCCCAACGCGCAGGCTCCTAATTCTAGAAACAGTACAAGTCAACGTAGTGGTAGAGATGGAACCCTGCTAACCAGCTGCTCCCAGACATGGCTGTCCCGTGCTCCACACTGAGCCGCCGCTCATGCCCAAGTGTGTCCTTGAGGCTCTGAAACGTCCCTTCAGCAAACCTGCATCACCCACGGCCGCACGTGCATGTTTATTCTGTGTCCTCCACCTGTCCTCGCCTACCGACCTCTTTTCCCTCCTCGTTTCCATCAATTTCCTTTTTGATACTTTACGTTCTGTCTTTATGTTTTCCATTTCCCTTTTCCATCGATGGGCTGACATTTTTCATGCCAGAGACGCAGCCGCTGGAGTGAGTGACTGCTCTAACGACCGCCGCCTCCTCCTCCAGGCTGGCCACCCTCCTGCTCAGTGGGTCCCGTTTCCCGGGTGCCCCCCGTGGGCCAGGCAGAAGCCGCATGTGAAACCCCTGGTCTCCTGCCTGCGTTGAGCGGAAATCGCGAAGGAGGCACGGATTCTTTCCGGGTTTGCCCTCCGCTAAAAATAGATGTTTATCTTTCTTACAGGTTCCCTCCATTTTTCGATGACAACCCATTTGGCATTTATCAAAAAATTCTGGCAGGCAAAATCGACTTCCCCAGACATTTGGATTTCAGTGTGAAGTGAGTAAACGGTGCTTCTCCTCGGGCGTGGCGGAGGGGGGTGCTTGCTTTGAAAGGTGTCAGAGTTTGCAGACGCAGCATCTGCCCAGCGGGTAGCATCTGGCTACCGACTCTTCAGATCGGTCATCTTTTCCACAAAAACGGAAAAGATGGTCATTTTTCCCAAATAAGGAGACCTCACCTTTTCAGGATCTTGGCCAGATTTTGTGCCTTTCGAAAGAAACGACATTTACAAGCCATCGTTAATCGAATTCAGTGACAGACCTGCTTGGCTCTTGGACCGAAGGGTCTTTCCACCCCCACCCACCGCCTCCTCCGTTAGCTGATTTTATGGTTGGCGGAAACGTTGATGGGCTTAGCAACGTTCGTCTTTTTTTCCCCTGCTTCAGCCATTTTCCTTCCTAAATTCTTTCCTTCGTGCTAAAATTTAGAGGGATGAACACCCGCTTCAAGGACTTTGCTTTGGGTTCAGTGTTACTGACTTTGGGTATGCATTTCATTAAGTTTGGGGTGGGGGTGCAGAAAATTAAGGTTTTGAAAATATATGAATTTTGAAAAAAACTTTTTCCCTTTTGTTTTTGAGACATAGAGACAGACAGCGTGAGCAGGGGAGGGTCAGAGAGAGAGGGAGACACAGAATCTGATGCAGCTCCAGGCTCTGAGCTGTCAGCACAGAGCCCGACATGGGGCTCGAACCCACGAACTGTGAGATCATGACCTGAGCCGAAGTCAGATGCTTAACGACCTGAGCCCCCCAGGTGCCCCTTCAGGCAGGTTTTAAAAGACTAGCAAGAAAAGGAGGTTCCATTTAAAAATAATCATCCAGAAGGCAGACACCCTGTCCCGTGAATCCTAAGTCACTGTGATCCCAAGAGACATACCGCACGGGAAAAGATTTATTTTCTCTAGAAAGACATGAAAAATATTATACAGAATTGCCCTCCCGGGGTCTGAATCCCATCAGAGTTGAAGGTCCTTAGGTCCCATGAATTTTGTAAGAAATTGAGTTATGTGTGTGCCACCAATGTACCAGTGGTTTGATTGGATCGAAATCTACTCACACCCATTGGCAGATCTGGCCGTGGATGCTCACCATAGACCATTGGAATTCTGGGTGAATTCAGGGGGTGTGAACGCCCACCACGTTACCCAACCGAGTCCGTGGTACAGGTGCAGCTTCCATGTTGTTCTTGGTGTGGTTCTTTCAGGGAAAATAATAAAATAATGGTGGAC
This sequence comes from Suricata suricatta, assembly GCF_006229205.1. Taxonomy (NCBI): domain Eukaryota; kingdom Metazoa; phylum Chordata; class Mammalia; order Carnivora; family Herpestidae; genus Suricata; species Suricata suricatta. The sequence continues at coordinate 1,609,195 of NC_043717.1, read as the reverse complement.
CATCTCTTCTGTTCTCAAAGTCAACCCCGTGCGTAGACCCCCTGAAGGTCTTAGGCTGTTGACAACCTCCTCGGACTCATTCACCTTCCTCCTCCGAGGAATGACATCCACTCTTCCGAGAGAAATTTTCCCAGAGAAGGGACGATGCATAAAACCATAGGTCACTGTTTCCATCATCCATGGGAAGAGCTCAGCTCAGTCAGATGTTGATTGACTTTCCAACGTTCATGGAACAGCAGGAAATACAACACACAGAAGCTCAAGTCTCAGTCTGGCGTCTTCTCCCTCCCTGTCTTCGTTCTTGCTTTATTTTGAAGAGAGAGCCGCCGTGGCTGCCCTGTCATGCTCTGGTCTAGAATTTTCCAGTCCTCCTTTTGGCAGCCCTGGGCTGTTCCGTCCCCACTCTGGGACCCCCGTGACCCCAGCAGGGCAGGAACCTGGAATCCTTGAGCGCAGTTGATGGCTGCTCATGGTGGTTGAGGAAGAAGTCCACTTCTTCACAGGGTTGCGTAGATCTGAATAGTTGGCTCACAGGCAGGAGCCCAGACGATGGTCGGATTTTGACTCTGGATTTCTCACGACAGACAGCGTGAGCAGAGGAGCGGCAGAGAGGGAAGGACAAAAGGAAACACAAGCTTCGGGGCTTGGTATCAACTCGGTAGCACGAATATCTAGGTAGGGTTTCTTCCTGTCTCCCCCTGGTCAGAGACCAGCCAGGCAGCGGAGCGAACGAGATTTAGAATTGCAGCCACCGCGAACCGAACGATTTCGAGAGGAATCATAGACTCTCTACGGACCCAGGAGCCCCCAGACTTCCTCCACGCCTTTGCCCCACTGCCCACGGTCCCTGTTCATCCACGCCCTTTGCTTTCGGGACGGTGCTGTGTTGTTATGGCTTGATTTTATATATTAAGTAGAACTTCATTTATTTATAACCCAGTTACAGACAGCTTTAAGAACTCATAGCACCGGTACACGTGTAAATACGGATAGAGACATTATTTGAGACTGTTTCACAGACGTGCTGTGTGGGGACTCGCAGCCTAGACATGAGACCCCCCCAGGGACCCCGGGACCCTGGACCTTCCCGTGTGTCCCCGCGGGTCTTGGGATCTCAGCCTTCCCAGCCGGACGTGGAGTCCGGGGATGTGGTGGGAGTCCAGCCACGTGTTCCTGAGCCCGGGGCAGAAGCGACGTCAGGAAAGCGTCGCCACCGCAGGGGGCGTCGTGGAGATTTTCAATCTGGGCTGTAGGGCTTTCGATTGGCCTGGCAGGTTTCGATATATATATTTTTTGCATGTTATATTAAAATGCTCATTTTCTGCACAATATTTTTAATGTTTTTATTAATATTATTTTTTCACAATTTAAAGCTAAGTTAACATGTAGTATAATAATGAGTTCAGGAATAGAATTTGCTGACCCATCCCTTAATAATGATTTCGGGAATAGAGGCCCCTGGGGGGCTCAGTCGGTTAAGCCTCCGACTTCGGCTCAGGTCATGATCTCACGGTTTGTGGGTTCGAGCCCTGTATCGGGCTCTGTGCTGACAGCTCACAGCCTGGAGCCTGCTTCCGATTCTGTGGGTCCTTCTCTCTCTGCCCCTCCCCTGCTCACGTTGTCTCTCTGTCTCAAAAATAGAAACATTTTAAAAAATTAAAAAGTAATGACTTCAGGAATAGAATGTACTGACCCATCACGTACATATGACCCCAGGGCTCATCCCAGCAAGGGCCCTCCTCATGCCCCTCCCCCATCTAGCCCCTCCCCCACCCCTCCCTCCAGGAACCCTCTATTTGTTCTCTGTATTTAAGAATCTCTTGCGGTTTGCCTCCCTCTCTCTTTTTATCTTATTTTTCCTTCCCTTCCTGTATGTTCATGTGTCTTGTTTCTTAAACTCTACTAGGAGTGAAATCACATGATATTTGTCTTTCTCTGACTGAATTATTTTGCTTCGCACAATTCCCTCTAGTGCATTCCCTGTTGTTGCAAATGGCAAGATTTCATTCTCTTTGGTTGCCAAATAATATTTCACTGTATATTTAATCCACATCTTCTTGATCCGTTCATCCGTTGACGGACATTTGGGCTGTTTCCATACTTCCGCTGTAGCTGGTAATGCTGGTGTAAACACTGGGGTGCATGTTCGCCTAGGACTCAGCACTCCTGTGTCCGTTGGATAAATACCTAATAGTGCACGTGCTGGACCGTAGGGTAGTTCTATTTTTAATTCTTCGAGGAGCCTCCATTCTGTTTCCCGAGCGGCTGCACCGCTTTGCCTCCCCACCAGCAGCCTCCACGATGATTTAACCAGCATTTCCCCCTTAGCCCTGTGCCTCTGTGTCCCCAAGCCAGCTTTACGTTTCTTAGAAACGGAGAGAAACAAGTGCTGGAAAACCCTGAGGCACGATGAAGATTGGTCCTCTGTCCGCACGCAGACCGTGGTGGGCAGACGTGGTGTTCTTGGACTTGCCTAGTTCCGGTTCAAGATGTGCGTCCTTTCTGTCTCTTTCCCCCACAGAGACCTCATCAAGAAATTGCTTGTCGTTGACCGAACGAGACGGCTCGGAAACATGAAGGTCAGTGTTTATTTCGTCCTATTACCTCTCTCCGCCCCTGACCCTTCGCACCATCCGTCTCTGTGGATGGGAACAAAGCCATGGTGTTCGTGTTTGATTATCGGCCAAATCTCAAATCTGAGTGTCTGGGCGTTCAAAGGCCAGCTGGGTCTACACCCCATCCCACCGTCTTCTCTCCAAACGAGCAAATGACTCATCTCTGATCTCGAAGATGTCAGTGTTTGGCTGATTGATTTCTGCGTCCGGATAGCATTCCTGACATAGTCGTCACGTACGCTGCGCCTACCCGGTGACCGGGGACAGGCCCGCTGCTTCTCCGTCAGCAGTGATGCAGCCAACCCCACAGTCAACGTCGAAGAAACTCCCTTCGTCTCTAAAAGAAACCCTGAACGCTTCAGCTGTGGTTTTCCGATTCTTCTGTCTGTCCTCCCCTGAGGATCCACTCATCCAGCTTTTGTGTCTCTGGATTTCCCCCTTCTGGGCTTTCATGCAAATGACTCACAGCTTAAGGGACGCTGTGTGTCTGGCTTCTCTTACGGAGCATGGTGTTGTCAGGGCCCATCCATGGGGTACCGGTGTGAGCGCTTTGCTCTTTCTCGGCCTGAATAACACCCTTTTCATGGACGGACCTCGTTGTGTTTCAACATTTGCCTATTGACGGACACTTGGGTTGTTTCCACTGTCTGGCTGTTGTGAATGCAAGGAAGACGTGTGTGTGCACATCCGTGTGTGAATGACTCTTGACGTGGACATGGTGTATGGTTTCTACACACTTCTCATGTGGGGGAGGGACATATGTAAGGGATTGTGGCATCAATGGTACGGTATCTTCTGTGCGTGTTTTGGTTGTGTTGTGGTGTCAGCAAACCTAACACAGTCTGTGAATGTCTTCTGAGTTTCTTCTACGGACGTTCTGGGCGTCCACGGAGGTACTTAGACCGGGCCAGCGCATTGCATTTGTCTGCTGTGACCGTGGAGGACACAGTGGACCCGTGTGTTAGGCTTGCTCTCTGGCAACCTCTCAGGACCCTCTGATTATGTGAGTGTATTTGTGTCCTGTGGTTGGTGCAAGAAAGCCCAGAAGTTTGAGATCCTGGTGGGACAGGGCCTCTAAGATCCAGGCAAGACCCCTGAGATCCATGCAGGACCCCTGAGATCCATGCAGGACCCTGAGATCCAGGCGGGACCCCTGAGATCCAGGCGGGACCCCTGAGATCCATGCAGGACCCTGAGATCCAGGCAGGACCCCTGACATCCAGGCAGGACCCCTGAGATCCAGGCGGGACCCCTGAGATCCAGGCAAGACCCTGAGATCCAGGCAGGACCCCTGAGATCCAGGAAGGGCAGGACCCCTGAGATCTAGGCAGGACCACTGAGACCCAGGCAGGACCACGAGATCCAGGCAGGATCCCTGAGATCCAGGTAGGACCCCTGAGATCCAGGCAGGACCCTGAGATCCAGGCAGGACCCCTGATATCCAGGCAGGACCACGAGATTACTCAAACATAGCAAAGTGTCAGTGTGTGTGTGTGTGTGTGTGTGTGTGTGTGTGCGTGCGTGCACCCGTGAGCGTCAGAACAGTAGACCTTGTCTGGAATCGTTTCTCCCCAGTCCTGTCCAATCCCGTCTGCTGACGCGCCTGTCTCTTCTGCAGAACGGAGCGGAGGACGTGAAACGACACCGGTGGTTCCGCACCGTGGACTGGGAGGCCGTCCCGCAGAGGAAGCTGAAGGTACAACATGCGTAAGCAGG
>NC_043717.1:1603400-1604764 GCF_006229205.1 Suricata suricatta | reverse complement strand
CCCTGAGATCCAGGCGGGACCCCTGAGATCCAGGCGGGACCCCTGAGATCCAGGCAGGACCCCTGAGATCCAGGCGGGACCCCTGAGATCCAGGCAGGGCCCCTGAGATCCAGGCGGGACCCCTGAGATCCAGGCAGGACCCCTGAGATCCAGGCAGGACCCCTGAGACCCAGGCAGGACCACTGAGACCCAGGCAGGACCACGAGATCCAGGCAGGACCCCTGAGATCCAGGCAGGACCCCTGAGATCCAGGTAGGACCCCTGAGATCCAGGCAGGACCCTGAGAGATCCAGGCAGGACCCCTGAAATCCAGGAGGGGCAAGGCTGTGCTCCCTCCTGAGGCTCCAGGACAGGGTCCTTCCTGCCCCTTCCAGCTTCGAGATTTGGGGAAGATTCCGTCCACCCAAAGAAAGACCTCCAAACCCAGAAATTGTATTTTCTCTGTTTCTTCCAGTGGCTATAATTTGATGTCATCACTTTGATTTGTCCCATGCACTTGGTGGTGGGCAGGCTGATGCTGGTTTTGTTTGCTGTTCCAAGGAGGCTGCTCCCCTGTGACGTGTAATTGACATAACACTGTGTTCGTGTCACGTAAGGAGCAAGGAAGAGAGTTCTTTCAGGTGGACTTTTCACGAACAACGTAAAACAGCGTGTGGTGTGTGCCGGAAATTCTGTGGGGTCCGAGCGCTAGTTCAGGCTTCTCGCTTACCTGACTCAACCTCTGGGTGTGGGCTTCCCGTCAGACGGAGCTCTGGGGACCGTGAAAATGCACGAGGCATCTGTCACTCGAATCCCCGTGCGCAGCATCCAGATCGAGGTGGGGCTGGCGAGCCTCGGCTCTACACAGGCACCTTCGCCCCTGCGGAGGGACCCAGCCCCCTGGGCGTCATTTGCGTTTGCAGGGAAGGGTGCGCAGAGCTCAGAGTCTGGTGCTCGGAGGTTTTCATTCGAGCCGTACTTATGTAGATACAATGATCAAGAGCTTTCTTTTTTGAGGCTAAAGAATGGAAAAGGTTAAACATATGAGCTCTAAACTTTAAACCATTGCACAGACGGAATGGTGCCTGTGGATCCATGGGCTCCTTGTCACAGAATTCACGTGTGCCTCTGGGCACAATTACTCAAACATAGCAAAGTGTCAGTGTGTGTGTGTGTGTGTGTGTGTGTGCGTGCACCCGTGAGCGTCAGAACAGTAGACCTTGTCTGGAATCGTTTCTCCCCAGTCCTGTCCAATCCCGTCTGCTGACGCGCCTGTCTCTTCTGCAGAACGGAGCGGAGGACGTGAAACGACACCGGTGGTTCCGCACCGTGGACTGGGAGGCCGTCCCGCAGAGGAAGCTGAAGGTACAACATGCGTAAGCAGG
>NC_043717.1:1566352-1603300 GCF_006229205.1 Suricata suricatta | reverse complement strand
GTGCGTGCACCCGTGAGCGTCAGAACAGTAGACCTTGTCTGGAATCGTTTCTCCCCAGTCCTGTCCAATCCCGTCTGCTGACGCGCCTGTCTCTTCTGCAGAACGGAGCGGAGGACGTGAAACGACACCGGTGGTTCCGCACCGTGGACTGGGAGGCCGTCCCGCAGAGGAAGCTGAAGGTACAACATGCGTAAGCAGGTGGCCGTCCGCTCTGCGCCCCTCACTTGTCCTCGGCCGGACTCTGTGACTCGTTGGCTTATGGCTGATGCATGGCTGATTTGTAGAATACACCGGAGCATCTTAAGTCAGTAACGCCAACATCTGTGTTCAGGGGAAGTCTTAGTGCTAAAGAGACACAGACACGTAACAGGTGCAGCCCCCAGGTTCTATTTTATTTATTTATTTATTTTTATGTTTATCTATTGTTATTGAGACACAGAGAGAGAGCACAAATGCGGCAGGGGAAGAGAGAGGCAGATGCAGAATCAGAAACAGACTCCAGGCTCTGCGCTGTCAGCACAGAGCCCAGCGTGGGGCCCGAACCCACGAAACATGAGATCACGACCTGAGCTGAAGTCGGTCCCTCTCGTGGGGAATGGCCAGAGTCACATGCTTAACGGATGGAGCCACCCAGGTGCCCCTAAACTGAATGTATTTCTTTTTATTTTAACTTTATTTATTTTTGAGAGACAGACGGACAGAGTGAGTGGGGGAGGGGCAGACGGAGAAAGAAAATCCCAAGCAGGCTCTGCCCAGTCAGCTAAGAACCCAGCACAGGGCTTGAACCCCCGAACCATGAGATCATGACGTGACCCGAAATGTAGACTCAGACGCTTAACCTACGGAGCCAGCAGGCGCCTCTGTGCCTTGCTTATTTTTATAAATAAAGTTTTATTAGTACACAGCCATAGACATTCATTCTCCTTCCGGCTGAGGCTGCTTGCCTCTTCATTTTCACGAAGAGCCGCAGACGTAGGGGGAGGCGCGTCCCGTCCAGGCGCGCCCGCTCCTTTCTAACGGAGCCTTTGTGTCTCGCGCCGGCCCCGCAGCCGCCCATCGTGCCCAAGCTGTGCGGCGAGGGCGACACCTCCAACTTCGACGCGTACCCCGACAGCAGCTGGAACACGGCGCCCCCGGTGTCGGCCAAGGACCTGGAAGTCTTCAAGAATTTCTGAGACACGCACCCACGCGTGGAAGGTACAGCTTTCTGTTCCGTCATGGCGCGTCAGCGAGGTTGGCACATCCCCGCCTCAAGGGCATGTTGTGTTGACCAAGGTGAAGGCTTCCCTCCTGCCCTGGGACACCAGCTGGGGGGGGACATGCTCTGTCCACACATCAGCTCCTTTAATCAGCGCCCCTGGGGCGTTTTACTCAAGGTTACCTAAGGCGTGACTCGTGTGACTCAATGCTCCTTACTACTCACGGTGTTACTCAAGGTGGCCCAGAGACAGTGTCATGTCCTACACCCTCCCCGACAGGCAGAATCCGTACGTCTGAGTAAGAGCCCTGCAAGGTGCCTGTGCCCGAACTTCGAGAGGCACGCCCCGCCCCTTCCTAGAAATCCCTGCCTTCTCTAGTTCTGGAAACCCGAGGTCCGCAGCACCTTCCCGGTAATACCTACCACGTGTTTTCAAAAGTCTTCTTTGACATCCCTTTTCCCTAAAATGTGATCATACTGGCGAACCCCTCAAAGGAAATTGGCAAAGCTCAGCGTGACACAGACAAGAATGCGTTTTGAGTCTCTTGTCCCTTGGAACCTGTGCGGTCCAGGACTCTGCCTGTGGCATTGCTGAGTTTATGGCTTTGGAGGATGTTTTGAAAGGCTGATGAAGGTCTTCTCACAAAATCCAGGCGAGAAGAATCATGGCATGGAAAAGAAGCAAAAATTGCCAGTGATATGTCTACTTGTTGGGTTTTCTTGTTGACTTTTCTGCTGAGAGAAGTAGACGCAGAGAGAGCTCACGAGCGTAGGGCAGAGGCAGGGAGAGAACTCCCAAGTAGGGTCCGAGCTGCCCGTGTAGAGCCCACCATGGGGCTTGATTCCTGAGATCACCACCTGAGCCAAAGTCGACAGTGGGACACTTAACGGGTGGAGCCCCGCAGGCGCCCCACACTTTAATCTTGTCTCCGTCACTTTGCACATGCGGTGGACCAGACATCTGGCATTTTCAGTGCTCAGTGATCAGGGGTGACTCTCCGTGCAGGAAGGTATTTCTTTGGGAACCGAATTCGGAAGCGAAACGGTCTCCCACGGACAGGTTGAATAGTGCCCTCCAGAGCTCAGACGCAGCCGTATGACTTAACTGTTCATCTTTGTAGGTGCCGCCTGCATGGTTTTAGCCCACGGAAGAGGATATTAGGACGGGGGGTGGGGAGACACCTCACACTTTAGCTTTTATTCGACCTCAGAATAAAAGGTTTTTGGTCTAGCTGGAAGGTTCTATGGAGAAGCCATCGAGGCAGGATCCAGGTTTCCTTCTGCGATCCGTCTCCTGTGTACACATGACGTTATCTGTCACATTTGAGACCCACCGTTAAAAACCTGCTTAGTTTTGGGGCACCCGGGGAGCTCAGTCAGTTGAGCGTCCGGCTTCGGCTCAGGCCATGGTCTCACGGATCGTGGGTTCAAGCCCCACGTCGGGCTCTGTGCTGACGGCTCAGAGCCTGGAGCTGCTTCCGATTCCGTGTCTCCCTCTCTCTCTGACCCTCCCCTGCTCTCACTCTGTCTCTCTCTCTCTCTTACTCAAAAATAAACATTTAAAAAAAGTTTTTTATAAAAGGACTGCTTAGTGTTGCTTAGTTTTATGAAGCACCTCCCAGCCCTTAGAATTCATGCTTGCAGATGTTTGCAATAAGAATTTCATTGAAACGTGTGTAGCTGTGCGTGAGCCATCGAGTTCTTTTTGAGTTACTACTATTCGTAAGAAACATACCCAGTTATTTGGCAAATTAACCAAATCCTTCATCTTCTGTCACAGAAGAAACAGGACGATTTGAACCTGTTGGGGACTAAGACTGCGGGACATTAGCCCGGGAGAAGGTGATGTCCACGGGATCAAGACATTTGCATCCTCTGTACGCCTGGATGTATATAAAGAGACTGGCAACCCATAGAAAGCCGTGGACCTGGCCTTATTTAAGCAACTGGAAGTCTACTGCACAGTAGGACGTTTTGGGAAACTGTTTGGTTGTAGATTTTATCTTCTCTCTTAGTGCGATGAACCTACTGTGACTTCTCCGCTTTCCTCATAATTTTCCCTTTATGAGTTTGAACCAAACGTGTCCAACTATAACCACAGAGGGCAGGCGTGTGTACGCGTGTGCGGGTGTGGGTAGCACAGGGAAACCATGCGTTGATGTAAATATTCATACTTGGCCGAGCCGATGATTCTTATTTTTCAAACTGCTCTTTCGGGAATCTGTCTCCTTGGCGACAAAACCTAAAACAGACTCGGTGTGTGCGTTCTGGACCATCTGTGCATTTTGGAGTTGGTGGAGAAAATATGTGGTGAGTCTACCCCCCTTGTCTTTAGCACGTTGCACCTGGTGACATTCAGTCTTGAAGCCAGAAGGGAAGACAGGGACAGACCCGTGGGAATTTGACTCTGAGAATTGCCAGTGGCCATTAACGTTGGTCCGGGATTGGAACGTGGCCCAGAAACCTCATGCATCAGCTCTACAAATGTCATACTCCGTGGCGGGGATGGGTGGCTACCTATGAGAATTCCCGTGGAGCTTTCTCTTGAACAAAACGCAAAAACTCAGCAAACGACTTTCGTTTTGGGGAAAACAGGACACAGATGAGCTCTCGGATGTAGCAAACATCAGCCGCTCCTGTTTCTGTCCACGGGAGTCTCAGGTTTGGTGCGTCCAGTGTACTGTGGTCTCCTACGTAGAGCACATGCATGCAGACTTTGAGATTTTGTCTTTTCCTCTTTGCACCTGATCGTGAAGATGCCGGAAGCATGTGCTTTCTTTCAGAAAGGTTCCCCTTGGGACTGACTCGGTGAAAGGGGGTGCGGAGTGGTCCACACGGAGCCTGTTGCTAGATGCGGGTCTTCCCAGGACATGGGGTGTGCACAGACGACCTTGGGGTCCGTGCTCTCCATGATCTGTCCTTCTGGCCTATGCTTCTGATTCCTGATTCTGATCTTTGCTGTGTGAACCTCAAGGGATTGCCCATTCCCCAGTTGCCGTGAGTCATCTGGACACAGAGATCCTCACGTCTGCCGTGGGTCTACTCCTATGGCGTAACCATGACCTTCTGCCGGAGGGACATCTGTGTTCTTAAGTGGTGGGAGCCAGAGCGTAGGCTGACTACAAGAAGACCCCCAACCCCAGCCCTCCAAGACTCCTCTGAACTCTGCCTTTCTTCCCATGCTCGGTCTGGAAGCATCTGCCTCCTTGGGCAGCTGTAGGCTCCCGTTTTCCAGCGCCATGCTTGGGAAAGCCTTTGCTGTGAATGGCACCACGCTTCTAATTTTTTTAGTGTTTATTTATTTTTGAGAGAGAGAGACAGAGCATGAGCGGGGGAGGGGCAGAGAGAGAGGGAGACACAGACTCTGAAGCAGTCTCCAGGCTCCGAGCTGTCAGCACAGAGCCCGAGGCGGGGCTCGAACCCACGAACCGTGAGATCATGACCTGAGCCGAAGTCAAACGCTCAACTGACGGAGCCCCCCAGGCGTCCCCTCTGACACTTACATAGCCAAGTGTCAGAGGACCTGCTGTGTCTGTCAGACCGACCAGATGCCGCTCACACATCAGGAGGCCGGGGCTGGTGGTGCTTGACTGTGGAGCGGAGAACACATCAAAGCTTTTAAAACACTGAAATCAAAGGCATCCAGTGTGTCCCCCTTTCCCGTCAATGACCTGCTCTTCAAGTAGTGAGTTCAAGGTTTAGCAAAATAAGCTCTTCGTGATGAGGAACTCGGTAATTCTTTTCAAAGGGTGTTTCCCCAGGATGGTGCCTTCAGTCTGTGCTGAACGATGCCCATCCTGTTGGGACAAAGGAGAGGGGACCCGATCGGCCACACATCCAGCGTTTTCTAAACCGTTTCCCCATTGCATGTCCCAACGCTAGCTATATCACCAAAGTCGCTTTGTGCGCGCCGATGTCAACCCACAAGGGAGAGCCAGGACCTCGTCTCCTCTGACTTATAAAAATAAATTATCATTATGATTATTATTTTGGAGCTTCGTGCATAAGGAGAATAAAAATAAATGAAACACCTTTTTTGAACACGATACAACATTGTATGTGCACAGGCAGACCCGTATGCCTATTTTCGGGTTTCGTTCTTACGGTCCTGGATTTAATATGTGAAGCAAAAATAGCATCAGGATGGCCTGGCATGCGCTGCCTTAATTTTGGACAGATATGCACACGACACAAAAACAGTGCAACTTGGGAATGCTTGGATCATACGGTTCTCTAAAAAATTGACAACCTCCACCAGCCATGCCAAACAAATTAAAAATTAAAAGGAATTCCAAGAACACCAGATGGTGTTAAAGCCAGTCTTTCCATTTCAATATTCGAAGCAGCCCAAGCCATGTGTTAAGTGCCCGTGGCTGGGCTGTAAATTACGCAGAGTGATGTCAGGCAAGCGCCAATTTAATCAAAACAGGTTCCACGCCTCGGGGACAGTCACTTTCTATAACTGAAAAATAGCTTACTTGGTTGGAGGGGGAGGGCTCTGAAATCTTCAGGGATCTGATCAAATATTAGTGTGCAGAAGAATACATCCTTGGATAAAAGTCATGGAAAGGTTTGCAAAATTTGCACCGGAAACACACACACACCACACACACACACACACATACACACGGCTCTAGACATCTTTTGCTCTATGCAACTTGATGACTTGGCAATATTTTCTGAAATACAAACACCATGAAGAAAAGACCGTCAGGAATGCACAAAGCATGTAGGGTGGGTGTTGCTTTCTCTAAGGGGATGGTCCCCAGCCTGCCTGAACACACACCCTGGAAACGAAGAAGGCGGTTGAGTCACAACTGGCCATAACGGCACATCCTACACTCACGGTGGACAACACCCTCGCTTTGTCGCAGACCACAGGTGAGGACCGTGCCCGGAGGCCCAGATCCGCTGTGGCCAAGGGCGCATTGTGGTTTCCGAGGTGGCCTCCTCCCGTCCAGAGCCCGACTCTACAACCATGCACCCAGGTTCCACTGTTGTGATGCTGTCACACCCGCCCAGCCACCAGGGAGCAAGCCCTGCTCTGCGTCACTCTCTACTTCTAGTCAAAGTCCCCGTGTTCCCAGCCCCAGAATCCCCAGCAGCCCGGTCGCCTCACCGGGGACTCATTGGCCCTTTCTGCATTTGACCTGAGTTGCCTCCAGATTTTGGACCACAATAACTGTGACAGGAGGGCTCCGTGTCCTGGCCTCGGCCCCAGGGCTCTCTCCACAGGGCTGCCCACCCCAGGGACTGCGTCAGGCTGAGTCCCGTCCACGGCGTCCTCAAAATTCCTTTCTCACCTCCTTGGTTACCGTAGTGCCAGGAAAATACTCCCTTGGGGTTTTCTTCTTTGTTTCCAGCTGATTGATTTTACATCACAAAACCAGTAGGTCCCCAGAGGCCCCCGACCAGTCCCATGGTGGAGACCAGGAATGGGAGGCTTGAGTCGTCTTTTCCTGGAGGTCCATCCACCCAGTCTGGTTTTACCGCCATGTGTCCCCGTGTCATAAGGAGGTGAGAAGACCTTCTCAGGACGTCACCTTCAAGGACGACGTCCACGTACCAAAAACAGGAAGACAGGCACGTGAAGGCCCTTGTGAATGGTGTGTCGGGGCCGTGCGGTGCATGCGTGTGTGTCTGTGTGCGTGTCCCGGTGATGGTGGAGGCCAGGAAACGGGTTTCCTGTCGAGTTTGCTGTCCGTACCCAGGGAACAGACCTTCCGAGTACAAGGGAAGTGCTGGTGACAGGTCCCTGCACGTTGTGGGGATGTACCAGTCCTGCTGGGCGTCCATCCGTCTCCCACAATGGACACGTCTGTGTAAAATGATGGAAGGAAACCATCACTGTGCCTCAGCGGAAGGGAGCCGTGGCCTCGGACACTCTGCGCCTTGTCCCCGAGGAGGTCTTTCCGCTCTGCACGATGATCGTGGCTTCCTTCTCTCTTGCCTGGCTGGGTCGCCCGGCATCGCGGGTCCCCGTGATGGCCGTGGGGGCCGCAGACATGACATGGAGTGCCTTTGCAGGTGCGGTGCGCCCCACAGAGCCATCTCGGGGGTCCCAGATGGGGTCGGGGGGGCATCCCGGCTTCTCATGTGTAAACAGAAAGTAGCCTGTCGTGAATCATTTTCAAATCTTGCACAATGAAAATCACTGTGATTTGTATATATAGCCTAGGAGAATTTTACTGCTGCCTAATTTATGTAATAATCCTATTCATTCCAGGATTGTGGAATAAAACTTTGTATCTTTTAAGAAGTCTGCTTCTGGTCTGCTTCTTCGCTTTACAGAATAAGTTTTTTTTTTCTTTTTTTTTTTAATGTTTATTATTTTTGAGAGAGAAGGACAGAGAGCGAGCAGGGGAGGGCCCGAGAGAGAGGGAGACACTGAATCTGAAGCAGCTCCAGGTCTGAGCTGTCAGCACAGAGTCCGACACGGGGCTCGAATCTACTTACCGTGAGATCATGACCTGAGCCAAAGCCAGACACTTAACCGACTGAGCCACCCAGGCACCCCAGAATAAGCTTTTTTGTATTAATCTAGTTCAGGGGCCAACAGTTGCTCTTTTTTAATTTAATTTTCAATTTTTTAATTGAGGTATAATTGACACTTGACACTATATTAATTTTGGGCATACAACATGATTTGGTATCTACGTATATTGCAAAAATGATCACCACGGTCAGTGTACCTACATCCAACACCACACAGTGTTACCAACTTATTTTTCTTGTGAGGAGAACTCTTAAATTCTATTTTCATACCAACTTTCTGATATATGATACAGTATTATTGTATCTTTTTATGCAAAGGGCCAGGTGGTAAATATTTTCAGCATTACAGGACACACCGTGCCTGTCAGGGAGCGCAGAAAATTCCGTAGACAATATGTGTTCCCATAAAGTTTTATTAAAACAAAGCACTGTTCAGGGGCCGGATTTGTTGTTCAGGCCATACTTTGCCAGATTCTTATCTCATGCCTGAGGCTGACTGCACCCTGCCTTTGCCACCTGTTAAAACTGTACCTTCATCATCATTATCAACAAATAAGGTATTTGATTACACATTCCCTTTTGTCACATAGTTTGACACTTGTTCCTTGGTACAAACATCCTGCCTTTGTCACTGAAGCCCCCCCCCCCATGTATAATTGATACCAGTGATGTGATTTGCAGCTCAGTAACAGAATGTCGTGACAAACTGAAGGTCACTCAGAAGCCTTTTTACCTGGTGCCCAAGCTTGTCCACCTGTCGTCGTGGAGACCCCTTGGCTGAGGGGATCTTTCAGAGACAGGCAGGCCAACATAGGGTCTGGGTCTACATCTTCCGGACAGGGATTGCTCCAGAATTTCTGTAGAGTAACTACACATTTGGTTCTTGCAAGTCTCTTACCTTCCGGGGAGCCACAGTCCTTTTGCATTTCTGTTAAAAGGATCTGATAACCGTGTTCCCAAAACATGTAGGAAAACGTATGTGCACATGTGTCAAATCCTCTTTATTTGGTCATTCATTGTTTCCATATCTTGGCTATTTTGAACGGTGCAGCAGTGAACACAAGAGTATAGATTTATCTTTGAAATTCCAACCGAGACCACAATGAGCTATCACGTCCTTGTTAGAAGGCCTCGTGAAAAAGACAAAAGATGAGTAGTGTTTGCAACGACATGGAGAAATTGGAACCTTTGTGGCTGTGGCCACGCTGGACAAGTTACATGAAGGGTCCTGTAAACATGAAAGATGGAGAGATTCATAATTACAGTTCTGGGCGCCCATTATCAACTAAGACTTAAAAACACTGTGAAGTTTTGCACATCTGTCCACTTTAAAGCAGAACTGAGCCTTAGAAGAGACCAAGTCGTTGGTTTGAGATCTCATAATTGAACACATCACGGAGCCCAGATGTACACTCCATCTGGTTCTTGCGCATTCCAACGAGTCACGTGACGCTTCCGTAGTAAAACTAACGAGGCGTTCGTTAAAGAAACGAAGCCCCAGACTCTCCGTGTTCCTTCTCGTGAAAACGCCGGGTGCTGGATAGAACTGTCAAAAGCCAAAGACCTACAGTGACTGTATTCATGGTGGAATTTGGGATTCAGTGCTTTGTTTTGTTTGATGCAGAAAACCATGGTTTCCTTAAACCCCCACTCAGTCTGCCGATCCCAGGGTTTACTTTAACAGGCAAGTTTCCTTCCAGAAGTACGTGGAAGAAACCGTCTTGTAAAAACACTGTCAAGTAACAAGCTGAAATAAAGCTTTTTTCTTTTTCAATTGTGGTAAAAAAAAAAAAAACATCATGTGAAATCTAGCATCAACACAATGTCCAGTGCACTTTACAGTGTTGGTAGCTATATGCACGGTAGAGACAGCGCATCTCTGAAAAATGTGCATCTTGAGTAGCCCCAACTTCATAGCCATCAAACCACGACTCCCCATTGCCCTGTCTCTTCCCCACTCAGAGAGGAGCCAAGGTGGAGACCTGCCTGCCCGGGTCTTGAATTTCATCCGAAACGATCTTAGCTCCCAAGGACATCACAGAGAAAAGACCAGGACTTTCGAATCTCATGATACACGTCTGGCTCCCAGCCCTGTGCACAGTCAGCGTTAGAGTCCCCTTGGGAGCAGTGTCTTGGAAAGCCTCCAGACAAAGAACGGTTCTTCATAACGAATCGGGATGTGTGTGCAGGACGCTTACAACCAGCACCTTGGAAGAAGGGGGAGAGCCCCACAAACGGCAGAGCTTAAAAAGTGGTGTCAGTCCAGTAAGTAGGACTGAACACAGGTCCACCCGACTGGCAGAGACTGAGCCCTTGACCTTATTCTGCAATGGGCTTATTTTTGCTGAGGGTGAATAATGGCTCAGTTTCTGTAACACCAGGACGGGCCAATTCAGCATGATGAGCAATGCATTATAATCCCCTGGAAATACCCGTTTTGCTGCGGACAGAGTTTGATGCCTTTTCCTTCTCTTGGAATGTTTATTTTTGAGAGAGAAAGAATGTGAGCAAGGGAGGGGCAGAGAGAGAGGGAGGTACAGATTCTGAAGCAGGCTCCAGGCTCTGAGCTAGCTGTCAGCACAGAGCCCGACTCGGGGTCGAACCCATGAACCGTGAGATCAGGACCTGAGCCGAACTCAGACTCCCAACTGACTGAGCCACCCAGGCGTCCCCAGGATGTAATCTCTAAAAAATTTTTTTTTAATTTGAATGTAGTTCCACACAGTGTTATATTGGATTCAGGTACACGAAACAGTGATCCAAGTTTTCTACACAGGACGCTGTGCTGAGCACATGTGTGGACACCACTGGCCATCAGACAACATGAGCACAGTACCTCTGACCGTATTCCCCGTGCTCTGCCCCTCAACCCTGTGACTTACTTGTTCCATAACTGGGAGCCTGTGTCTCCCTCTCCTGTTCACCCATTTTGTCCTTCCCTGCTCCGCTTTCACTCTGCCCATTTCTTCTCTGCATGTATGAGTCTGTTTCTACTTTTTGTTTGTTTGTTTATTCACTTAACCAGATACCTTCTAGACCCATCCATGTCTCCCATGCCAAGATCGCACCCTTTTTGACTGCTGAGTAATATTCCACAGTGGGGATATAACCATGTCTTTATCCATTCATCTGTCGATGGACACTTGGGTTGCGTCTTTATCTTGGCTGTTGTAAGTAATGCTTCTGTAAACAGGGAATGCATGTATCTTTTTGAAATAGTGCTTTTGTTTTCTTTGGTTAAATACTCAGTAGTGCAATTACTGGATCTTAGGGTAGATCTGTTTCTGACTTTTTGAGGAACCTCCATGCTTTTTTCCAAGTGGCTGCATCAGTTTGCATTCACACCAGCAGGGCAAAGGCATTCATTTTTCTGCACATCCTCGCCAATGCTTGTTCTTACTATTTTTAAAACTTTAGCCACAGAATACAATCTTCTATAGCCCTAGGGCTTCACAAGAGATCCCACAAGCTGTGATTTTCAAACTCACACTGGGGCATATTTGGCAGAACAATCCAGAAAACACACACACATACACCCGAGCCTGAAACCAAGGCTGAGCAAGTTCTAACTTATACTAATAATGCAGAAATAATGTTCTCAAAGACGGCTTCATTAATGTGTAAATAGAGCACTCTTTTATTTCAAATTATTACTAATATTTTGAGAGAGACAAAGAGAGAATGCAAATGTGGGAGGGGGCAGTGGGGAAAGAGAGAATCCCAAGCAGGCTGCACACTCAGCATGGCGCCCGACGTCAGGGCTGGACCGCATCACCTTGGGACCATGACCTGAGCCGAGGTCAACAATCAGACGCTCAGGGATGGAGCCACCCAGGCGCCCATATTTCATACGAGTGGGGACCCAATAAATTGAATGTATGACCCACACTTGTATCTTGCTTCGTTTTAGGAAAAAACACAGAGTCTCTTCACTTTTCTGTGTTCCATCGGAGCTCAGCGTTGGCGACTTAACGGGGAATCGACAGCCAGCCGGGGCCCAGAAGAAAGCCGTTGACGTCTCTCCCATCACATCTGTGAATCAAAAACTGGAATCCATTTTTTTTTTCATTCCCATCATCCCACATGGTACAAACCCACCTTCTGGCCGATACACCAGCATTTTACAAGGCAGTTATGAGCGGTCCGTCATTATGTCATATTTTCTTTTCTGTAGCTCTTACTCCCAATCTCTATAAATTTGTCCTTTGACAGAAAATTGGTCCAGCTTCTTCTTTTTTTTCCTTTTTGGTTGTTTCTGTTTTACAACTTTGGGTCAGAGTCACCGTGGTCCTTGCACATGGCCGTTACGTTTTACAGGCTGCTCTGGGAATCCAGTTGGATGGATTTTCCTTCCTAGCAGCGGTGGAAGATCTTCGTCAGCTCTTGGCAGCGGGTAGCAAGTCAGTCCGACCCTGCACGAACCTTTCCTAATTCTTGGGGAGGATGGCCACATTTCCATGCCTTTCTCTTAATTATTTCACATCAGAGGTTTGCCTTCTGTGTCTTGACAACCCAGCTTGTCCTGGGCGCCTGGGCGGCTCATTTAGTTGGGCATCTGACTTTGGCTCTGGTCATGATCTCACGGTTCATGAGTTGGAACTCTGCATCAGGATCTGTGCTGACAGCTCACAACCTCGAGCTGATTTGGATTCTGTGTCTCCCTCCCTTTCTCTGCCCCTCCCCTGCTCAGGCTGTCTCTCTCAATAATAAATGAACAAGAAAAAAATAATAAAAGATAAAAAAGAGCCCAGCTTCCCCTTGTCAGCAATGGAGGACCGTGAAATAATAACCATGCACATGTCTCTAGGCCCCATAATTCCATTCTCTTTCCTCGGTCTTTCATTATTCCTGTTTGCTGTGCATTCGTCTTCTGAATATTCCTGGCTAATGAGACAGGCGGTGATATTGTCATACAGACACCCTATCATTTCCCAGTTTCACGCTTACCTTTTCCTGATTCTACCTCCTTTAAAGCACGTTTTCTTAGTTTCGGTGCTATTGACTTTTGGGTTCAGATCACTGTGACTGCCAGAATGCGACCAGACAAATGTGTGTCAAATGTCTCCTGGAGGTAAAAATCTTAGCCCCAGGTTGGGAACCACGGTTTTTAGGAATATTCTGATGTCAAGGACCATTGAAAGGTTGCCAGCAAAGAAAGCAAAGAGAGAAACAAGACCCTAGTGACAAGGTTTCCTTAAACACTTACAACGCGATGGATCCTGGTGCTCATGCAAGAATGTGAATCATCACACTTGGCAAGCTAGGATTCATTGCACCAACACACCAAACCAGGAAGATGAGCTTGGCTTCTGCAGTCTTTCAGTTGGATCCAAAGCAGGTCACTTAACCAGAGATCCGTCCCTGGGGATGGTCAGAAGGTGCCCCTGGGGAAGGACCTAACTTAGGGAGGAAGGAGATCTTGCAGATGCCCGAGTGAGGTCTGCATTCTGCAGTGAGTTGTGCAAAGGGCATGTTTGGTGGATTCCATTTCCTACCTCGGATTCCTTCTTGACGTTTCTCCCAAACATCACCAACAAAGCCAAAAATATTTCCACGGACAGCGTGGGGAATTGGAAGCAGAAGGGACTCACTGGCTGGTGGCAGGAGCCCTGGACGATGAATCTGAGACCTGGGTTTGCGTCCAGGTTGTGTACCTACCGGGAGCCAAGATGGCAGCTGAGCTGGAGGCTCTGTGTTCGCATTTACGCATTAGTGATGCCTGCTGTTTGTTGCCCTGGATCTCCTTCGGCTCCCAACCCTGCCGGGGCTCCCCGTTGCACCACGAGCAAAGACAACATCGTCACGATATGTGCAAAGCCGCCTGTGCTCTGCCGTCCGGCGTGTGTGGGTCTGTCTTCTCTGCTCACTTGATTGCAGGGTCCCAGCTTCTGTGCTGACTTAGAACATCCCTAAGGCAACACCTGCCCCGGGACCTTGGCTTAGCCCCACTTCTGTCCTTCCCCTGAATCCACCTTCTAGAAGACTCCCCTTCTTCCACATTCCTGTTTCCCAGGATACGTGCTTGAGACTGTGTTGGCTTCCGTGAGTCAGTCTGTCTGTTGACGTGATAGTTAGCTTCCGTTTTCTTCAATGACGTGCTGTCCCGTGAGGTCCAAAGTGGAGCCCACGTTATAAAGAAATCTTTATAAATCCCTCTCCACCATCCATCCAACTTCCCGGCCACTGATTCCTCGGGAACGGCTTGCCTGTTATTTTAGGTTATGAACGCCGACTAAAACTCTCATTAATTTTGTTTTTCACTCCCGGCCACTTTATATTTTGAGTAGTCTCTGCAATGTTGGGAGGTGTGCTAGCTGACGAGGACCAGCCAGATCTTGGAAAGAGCCTAAATGTCCATCACCTGACGAGTGGATCAAGAAGATGTGGTTTATCTATACAACGGAGTACTCCATGGCAATGAGGAAGAATGAAACATGGCCATTCGTGACAAAGTGGATGGACCTCGAGGGTGTCATGCTAAGCGAAATAAGTCAGGCAGAGAAGGATAGATACCATATGTTTGCACTCATAGGTCTATCAGCAGAGACCTGGCAGGGGACCATGGGGAGAGGAAGGGGGAAAGAGAGCGGGGGAAGAGTGAGGGACACAGATCAAGGGAGACTACTGAATACTGGAGACGAACCACGGACTGAAAGGGGGAGGGGGAGGGAGGGAGGGGGTGATGGTCATGGTGGGGGCACTTGTGGGGAGAAGCACTGGGTGTTATATGAAAACCAATTTGACAATAAACTATAAAAAATAGTACATTATGCACCATATGTATTCCTAGTTGCATGTTTTCCCCTCTGCTTTGTGTCCAAGTAGAAATTGCTGGTGGAAGGCACGTGTCTCATCCGTTTACCTTTAGGCTATTGCGTCTGCTAGTTCCCTTTCAGAACGTGCTGGCAGCTCAGAAGTTTACTGTGTGTTTCGGTTACATCTCCATGTTTCACCGTCACCACCAGCAGCAGCCCGGATTGCACCTTGAAAAGCGCCTTGTGCCTGGGAGATAACTGGCTCGGGTCATGATCTCATGGTTTCTCTTGGAGAAAATAATGCCCAGGAGCACCTGTGTGACCCAGTGCCCTCGGCGTCTGACTCTTGGTTTTGTCTCAGGTTATGATCTCATGGTTTGTGGGTCTGAACCCTGCACTGGGCTCTATGCTGATTGGTTAGAGCCTGCTGGGATTGTCTCTCTCTCTGCCCCTCCCCTGCTGTCTCTCTTTCTCTCAAAATAAATAAACATTTAAAAAATTAATAAGAAACAAAATGGACGAACCTCCCCTTTGCATCAGCGAAAGGATTTCTAAGACCTACGGACATGAAAAAAGCGATTGGCCAAATTCTGAGCACGACGTGAAAACGACCCCCTGGGGAAGCATGTACATCTGTGAGTGTGCGTTTGTGGGGCCCGCGTCTGGAAGAAAGTTCTGGAAACCTACACAGGAAGCATGTAGCAATGGAGGGAAATGGAAGCAGATTGTCCAGAACACGTTGGGATGGATTCTCCATCATGTGCGGCCACCTGGGGGACAGACCCTTCTCTCTGGGGCGACCGTGGAGGGACATCCCTTGATGTCTGGGTGAAGATCCTAACAGTGCACTTTTACTCCCCTTCCGTGATGGCAGATTTAGACTCAACCCCCTGTCTTGACAGCCATGTGGTCCCCCCTTTCCCAGGGGATGCACCAACCTGTGTCTGTCATAACAATCTTGCACAAGAATGCAAATTTTCCAGGGCGCCTGGGTGGCTCAGTGGGTTGAGCGTCCGGCTTTGGCTCGGGTCATGATCTCATGGTTTATGGGTTCATCCCCGTGTCGGGCTCTGTGCTGACAGCTAGCTCAGAGTCTGGAGCTGCTTCGGATTCTGTGTCTCCTTCTCTCTCTGACCCTCCCCTGCTCACGCTGTCTCTCTCTGTCTCTCAAAAATAAGTAAAACCAAAAAAATTTTTTTAAAAGAAAGCGAATTTTCAAGAGACGATAAATTACAATCCTTAGAATCAGGTCAAGGACGCCCTTTCAATCAGTGTAATTGGAAAATTAGTGCTGTGCAAACATTCAGTCTAAGTAATTACGAGTTCCAACATTTTCCCCCGGATCAGCCAGGTAATTACAGGTTTCTCCGAGCCACGTACTTTTAAATTTTTGGCACATTCAAGGGAGAACACTGATTATCTCTGTATGTTTTTATGGTTTCTTTCTTTCTTTTTTTTTTTTAAATAGGACTATCAGACCTCACATCTGCTCATTACTTCACCCACGCCTCCAGCCTGATCATCTCAGAGTCTATTTTGGGGTCTGGGCTATTTGACAAATGCAGATGTTTTAGTTTATTGCAGAAACTTGCCGAAAGTCAAAGGCACCTTTCATTTCTGAAATATATTTTGATTCTGGGAGCCTTGGCTGGCTCAGTTGGTAGAACATGTGTGTCTGAATCTCAGGGTCGTGGGTTCAAGCCCCATGTTGGGTGTGGAGAGTACCTAAAATTGAAAAAAAAATAAGATAAATGAAAACAAATCTATTTAAGTAGCACGGGTGTCGGGACCGCCAAGTTTTCTGGCTGCCTCAGGCCAAGATTATCACTCTCCCGGAGAGTGAACCAGCAAACAAGATTTGCATCTCGAGGCTGGAGACTGCCATTTCCTGGTCAAAATAACTTTGGCGTCTGTCATGCTGGGCCAGACTGGAGTGGCCAAGGTGCACAAAAGATCAAAACTGTAGTTTGGATTATTCAGTGCTAACTCCCCCCTTCCCAGCATTGCTGAGGCAAATCTGGGCGTTTTTTTTGATATTCATTTGACTCTGTTTACCTGGTAACTGACCTTGGTCAGCTGCTTTGTTTTCCCACCTTGAAACCTTTATAAAAGACAGTTTTCTGAATAAAGCTCTCTCTTTTGCCTGATCGAAAACCGTGAGTGCTGTCTTTCCTCTGTGCGTCTCCCTCTCCCTCCTGCCCTTTTTCTCTCCCTCCCTCAGGAAAAGAACCCGCGATGATTCTCCGCCCTGCTGGTCGGGGCGGAGGAAACAGGTACCCCTGAATGCCAGGGATGAGCGAGAGCTCCCGGATAGACAATTGGCGCCTCAACGCGGGGCTCAGTGAAGGAATGCGACCCTGAGTCCGGGTTACGACAGGTGCAAATGAGGGAGCAGTGGCAGAGACAGAGAGAGAATCCCACAAAAGACAGAGAGAAAGAGACACAGAAAAAGAGAGTAGAGAGAGAGAGAGAAAGAGAGGAGAGGGAGGGAGAGAGAAGTAGGGAAGTAGGGTTCACCCAGAGCTCAGGTTTTTTGCTTAAACTGCGGCTTGAGCTCACCTGATGTGGGTCAAACACAAACTGTGACATCATGACCTGAACCACCGTAGATGCCTAACGATGGAGCCATCCAGCCCATCCCCCTAAAAGTAATTCTTATCTAAAATATAGGCAGAACCCTTGCAAATGAATCGGACAAAAACCTAAAACCCTATAGAAACAAACGGGCAAAGTATAAGAAGGAGCAATGCGGCGGTGGGGGGGGGGGAGTAAACTCTGTTAACAACACAAAACAGGAACACACCTGCTTGTCTGCAGAGCATGAGAAAACGGGAGCTCCTCTTCCTTGATGGTGATCATCAGTATTGGAGTTGCCATTTGGAAGTGCATTCTGGGCAGAGTTTAGATTTTTGGCCAATAAGTAGACATCTCATGACCCAACAATATCCCTTGTTAGACCTCCATCCTGGAGAAATTCCTACCAAAGCGTGTAATTGACACTCACAGCACATTCCACGTGACTTAGGAAATCAAGAGCAGATTAGGTAGCCAGCAGCACGTAAAGTTCATAAAATGTGGTAGTCGCATGCCGCGTCCAGATACACAACACAACCGTCGCATATTTGGCAACATGATTAGGTCTTAAAACCATTGTGTTGAGTGTTTCAGAAATAGAATGAGATTTATAGCACTGCACTATTTGTATAAATGAAAAACACATCCATGCAAGACAGCAATTTACAAGCCACAGGCATAGTTAAGGGTGGGTGTCAGGCAGATTTCACGGGCAGGGGAGCATCTGGATGGCGGGGCTGATGGCCGGGACATGGGTGAAGGGCAGGACACATATTAAAAAGGGGAGATCTGGGCTCGGGTGATGGCGGTTGCAAGACCAATGAGTAGCTCACCTCTTGGTACAGAGATCTATGTAAGAATATCAGCAACAAATACAGACGAATAACCAGAAGGGTGGCAGGGAAACACAAGAATGAGGAAGCATGGGAGAGCCAAACAGACGTGGAGGTTGAGACGCCATGATGGCTTTAGTTCACGGTGTTCTGGGCACTCTGAGGCGTTGAGCAGCGTGACTAGTCTCCACCCAACAGACACCGGTACCGTCTCCAATTGTGACATTTAGAAAACATCTGTAGGCATTGCCCTCATCCTCTGGAAGATGGGTCACAGTCACTCCCGTTGAGGATGGTTTATGGACGGGACGGCAAGATGGTGCACTAGGGCAGGTCATGGAAGAGGAAGGTAGGGCTCCGAGTGGCTTACAAAATACCAGGGATCATGTTGAGGAGCCCAGGAAGGGCGTCCGTCTGCTAGGTCTTGGAAATCTCTTGTACAGGCTTGGAACCCTCCAAATGTTTGAGGTCGCCCTTCCCTTGGAAAGCCCCCCTAAACAAAGAACTTTAGTAACCTCATTACATCAGTGTTGTTGGGGTTCTTCCCTGTACTCCTGAGGATCTCTGGAGGCACAGGTTGGCAGCAGTGGTGGTTACACACTCCGAGTTGTGTCTTCTCAAGATCCCCCATGGGGGCCACCCCATTGTCCTTTCCGCTTCATACTACCAGGGCACAGAGTTTCCACATCACTTCTTTTGTTCCGCACCATGCCTCCCACGTCAGAGCTGAGGGGGCTCTAGGCATCGCTCTTGTTGGTGACAGCAGATGAGGAGACAATTCAACTCCTACCATTGGACTCACGGTAACGATCCTTAGGCATGTGCTCCAAGAAGAGCCCCTCCCTGCCTCTCCCTCCTTAACGTCCAGTGTGTTGTGACTTTCCCTGTCTCTCTATCAATGCTTCTTCCCTGTTCGCCCCTCCCCTTCCCAGGACCCCTACCCCCCGTGGCAGTGCCCCAATTCTGCAGAGTCTTCACTGGGCAGAGTCTGTAAGCATCTTCCCCATGCATTTCCTGACGTGGATACTGGGATACAAATCTCAGGTTCATCGCTGTTTCCTTCTGTCTTTGCTCCACGGCTCTGGTAGAGGGGGTCCGGATGGAAGAAGCCAACAGGAGAGAGAAAAAGTAGGACCCACAAAACATGGAAGGACAAAGGCAAGGTGAGGGGTGTGGTTGGGGGAGGGGGCTGAACATCCACCAGATTCGGGACACACTGGGGAGAGTAGATTGGAGTTTACAATCAGGTCTTTATGTGGGAGAAACAGGACCTTGCAGGCTGTATATGTGGTTTCCATGGTGTTTAACTTTGAATTTACTAACAGATTTTGGATTATAGAAATTACCGTTATGCATTATACTTCTGTTATTATATTATTTTATATTATGTGATTGGTATCTTATAAATTGTAGTATAGCATGCATTGTAAATTACAAGATGGGAACACCAGCCAGCATTTGAGCACAGAACCTCTCATTTGGAACCTCTTTGCTCTGACTTAGCAGAAATCTTAACTCAGAGTCTTCACATGGACACCCTTGTTTCCAGACCACCACCTCGCTCAGTCACCTGCCTACCCCACTGGACCTGGCGGGCATCCAAGTGCGCCGACTCCCAGTGAGGCACCGTTGAGATTTCACTGATAGACGCTTGTATTTTACTCTGTGCTTAATCTTATTTTCTTTATTTTTGTTACTTTATAATTTTAAGTATATTTTGTCTGTCACCTTTCCATTATGCTTATCTTTGTCATTTGGATTCAGATTCGGGATCAACGGAGTATCCGTTCATTTCTTTGAATTTGGTGGGCTTCTTTTCATCTGTTGATTCAGCTCTTCTGCGCCAACCCAGAAAAGTTTATTTTTTTCCGACTTCTCCTTTTGGGATTTATTTTCCTTGGATAGGCCTGTCTTCTTGGATGAAAGTATCCTCTTTCATGAATTTGCTGGATCTCTTGTATCTATTTGAACAAAACAGCAGAAATTCTTTGGCGTTTTGGTAGAGTTCCTGCATTTTGCCCAAGGCAACCCCTGTCAGGATCTGTGGACTAAAGACTCAGAATCATGTCTGCATTTGGGCTGGGCCTCGGTTCATCTTTCCTCAGGAATGTCTCCTTGTATGTATTATAAATGCCGTGATGCTGCGTCCTTACGATACCACACACCGTGGCCAACGTGTAGCCTCCA
The DNA here is from genome assembly GCF_006229205.1 of Suricata suricatta. Lineage (NCBI taxonomy): Eukaryota > Metazoa > Chordata > Mammalia > Carnivora > Herpestidae > Suricata > Suricata suricatta. The sequence continues at coordinate 1,583,258 of NC_043717.1, read as the reverse complement.
TCGTAATTTGTCTCTGAATGCAACTTAGAACAGGCGACTTTCTTCCGTAATGACCAACGATGGAGAAAACAGGGAAATCTTCCCCTTTATCCTGGGGCTGGAGAGAAACACACGGATGGTTTTGATGAGATCCTTCCGGGTAAAAGTTGCTGTGCGAAGGAAAACAAGGGGGAACTTTCTTCGGCAGCGACGCTCTGCTAAAGGCAGAGAGAAGCCAAAAATAATTCGTTTTCTGCAAGGGCGTTCTCTTTTTCCCTCCACATTGATCCAATATAAATGTACGTTTGGAGGTCTCATTGGGAGACCTTTGGGGGCGGGGGCATTACAATTAAGCCTAGCCTGTAGCCTAGAGAAAATCACTTTTGCGGGTGGACCGTTTGGAAAATGATGACGGATGAGCAAATGTGCTGTCCCTAACCACAAACAGCTGCGTCTTGCGGATCGCTGCACGGTGCTCAGAGCCCAGGGGTCTTTGGTGCGGCTCGTGGAGAAAGAGCCAGAGCTCTGCCTTTGCTGTAAACTAGTCTTGGGAAACAACGAGGGCCATATGGAGACAGAAAAACCCAGTATCTGATGCCGATTTCACGTATTTCCCCGACTCTGTTCTATGTGGGCGCAGCTATTTTGTTTCCTGGCCGCGGCGTGAGTCACCCCATGTGTTTCCCCATCAGCTGCAGCTTCAGGGCGTGAAGCCCACGGGACCTCCCTCTGGGGCCGCAGAGACCGTGAGTGGACCCAGTGCTCGGGGACATAGGGACGGCCACCTACAGGGAAGACTGTGAATGGCTAGGTACCGTCTGTGCACACGGGAAACACCCTAAAGCAGTTCTGGGGGGTCCGATGAGCCCGTTGTCAGAGATGCTTGCTACAGAGAGGTGAGACCTTGAGAAATGACAGTGCAATTTCTCTGTTCTCCCAAGAATGGGACACGGGGGGAAGATTTGGCATTGTTGACTATTTTATGTATTAAAAAGGTATTTTGAAAAGGCATTATGAACGGGCCTTAATGCTCATCTAATATATGGGCCATGCCTTTGGGGCTGTTGTTCCCATGCTCAGTCTGCCCAAACAAACAAGTATGAGGCAGAGACTTCTTTCAAATAGCATTACTTTCCATTAGCATTTCCGTTATTTACTTAAAAAATCTTTTTAACATTTATTCATTTTTGAGAGACAGAGGGAGACAGAGTGTGAGTGAGGAGGGGCAGAGATAAAGAGAGACACAGAATCCAAAGTAGGCTCCAGGCTCTGAGCTGTCAGCACAGAGCCTGAGGCAGGGCTTGAACCCACGAACCAAGAGATCATGACCTGAGCTGAAGTCAGAGAGTCAACCAACTGAGCCACCCAGGCACCCCGATGGCTTTCATTTTCAACAGAATCGAGAACTTTCCTCTTAGTGTTAGTGACAAAGGTCTTTCAAGTGAGTCCCGTCCCATAGAACATAACTATTTGAAAATACATTTTAATGTTTGTTTGTTTGTTGATTTATTTTGAGAGAGAGAGAGTGCAAGCAGGGGATGGGCAGAGGGAGAGAGAGAATCCCAAGAAGACATGGCACTGTCTGTGCAGAGCCCAATGCAGGGCTCAAACTCATGAACCGTGAGATCATGACTTGAGCCAAGATCAACAGTTGGGCACTCAACAGACTGAGCCACCAGATACCCGTTATCATTATTGATTTATTTTTCCAGTAACATTCCTCCAGAACACCCACGTTAAGTAGTTTGATTTTCCTTGTGCAGCTGTCTCCTGTGGTTTCCAACATGATTTATGCCTACTGTTGATTCTCTGTGTCCTTATGGACAAATAAAACCCATTTTTCAGCCCTGGCATCACTGGGTGCTCCTCTAGGGACATTTCTTGGGTTCTCTGTCCTCCTTAGTTGCCACGTGGTCCCGCGTATCACCTGTCAGCTTGGAACAACCTTCTGTCTCTTTCCCCATAGACTATGAACCTCACATGGACTCAACTACCAGCGACCCCAAATGTAGCCATTAATGACGTAACCGTATCTAAGAACGTCCTTGGACATATGGTGCCCAGATGCCATGGCCCCTCGAACTTCCATTTTTAAAATTTGCTTGCACTGCAGAAATTAACTTTCAAATGATGGAAGCTTCCGGAGGGGCTGTTTATAGCTCACAACATGGGTTCAAGCTACAGGGAGGGATGACCTCATCCATGAAACATACACACATCGCCCCACATGCACGAACGGAGACGGGGAAGGTTGGGTGCGGGGGCTGCGGGATCCCACTCTTTCCTGGTCAGCCTCACTGCAGGCTTCCCGTAGAGCAATCCCTGTTTCTGTCAACAAAATACAAGATTGAACTTCTTTTTCCTCTTCCAAGAGTCCTGCGGGGTTTTGTGCCGTTGTGTTGTGAGAGTTTTCTCCTTGTTTGTGGCATAATGCGTGCAAGAGTCAGGAAAAAGAATACGTAAACATGGAAACTCGTGTGTGTGTGTGTGTGTGTGTGTCTTGAGCAAAATCTAATCCTTCGTGGTGAGCCACCCAGCCTTTGGATTCATGACAATGATAAGTTTAATAGCGTTGGTGTGATTAGAGCTATCCAAATCTTAATGGAAAAACCAGGAGGCTCAGTCTTGACTTCAATGGGTCTCCCTCCACAGAACCTCCCAGGCAGGGCTGGGAGCCTCCCTTGGGTATTTATTTATTTGTTTATTTATTTAGCAGCTCCTGCCCTTCTGGCAAAACCTTTCCCCCTACAGCCCTCTGTTGCTCTCCTCTTGTTTGCTCTTTGCCTCTGCTTTTGTTGTAGACGGAATGGTGGTTTCTCCAATGAAGTTGTCCACATCCCAATTCCAAACCTGTGAGTATTTTTGGTCATAGGGCAAAAGGAGGATCAAAGCTGCAGATGTGTTAACGTTGTAACCCTTCACATCCGAAGGGGATCCTGGGTTACCCAGGTGGGGCCGACATGACCACAGGGGATTTTAAGCATTGAAGAGGGCAGCAGAGACCAGACTAACTCTACATGAGAACAACATAATCCACCATGGCTTCTTGACGGTGGGCAGAGCGCAGACAGCGTCCAGGAGCAGGGGGGTGGATCCTATGTTGGAGTTTCCATGATAAATGTACACAACCCTGCACAGACTTTGATTTCGGCACAGTGAGATCTTTCTCAGACTTCTGACCGCCACCAGTGAAATAGAGCGAGTGGCTATGCAGCCTTAAAAATTACAACAGCTTCCTATCTTGGTGATGGTGGGGCAGTTACCCAAACCCACAGAGCACCAGCTTGCTCATGGAAAGGCAGCCTGTTCTAGGCTCACAGCCACAGGGGACACTTCCCACTGGACTTAGTCTACTGGGCAGAAGCCAGTCATGCTGCTAAAAACCTTCTAATGCACGTGACAGTCCATGACAATTTTCTGACCCCAAACGTCAAGAGCGCTCAGGTTGAAAAGCACAACCTCGTCCAACGCTGAGATGATGAGGCACATCTTATCATCAAAGTTACTGCAGGCTAGTTTTCCTCTTTCTTCCTGACATAGCCTAAATGATAATTTTTTGGTCTAGCTTACAGGAGTCATTTCCTTCTTCATTTTCCAGCCTCAGCTCACCACTCAGTTTCAAAGCCAATACAGGATTGGTTTAATCTCTTGTTGCAGGAACAGCCTCCCCCAGGCCACACGTCTGGGCCAGTTACTACTTGCTGTAGGCAAAACCAACTCTAAGTTTGATGCTTCCATATAACAAGCACTGTATTTGCTCATGATTCTGTGCATCAGCACCTTGGCTGGTGTCCATTGGGAAGGTCTTCTCTTGGTCTTGCCTGGGGTCACTCAGACAGCCACCATCATCAGGGTGGGTTGGATGACACGGGATGGATTTAAGCCAGTTCCCTCCCAGGCCTACGGGAAGGTCCTGGCCATTAACCTAGAGCCCCCAGAGCCCATGGGAAGAAGCCAGCATAGCCCCTTTGAGATGGGCAATCACCACAGAGAAGCCCAGGTAACAGCAGCACCCAGAGCCAGGCATGTGAGTGCGCCCACGCTGCGGTCATCCATCCATTCTCCACTAAGCGGCCAGCAGACTGCTGCCACACGGCACATCTTAGGCAGAAGGACCACCCGACGTTGCCCAGGCTCATTGCTGAAATGTGAGCAAACAAGATGGCGGTCGTTTTTAGCTCCTAAGCGTCGGGGCTGTTTGTGTCGCACCAGTAGATAACTGATACGGGTCCTTGACAAACAGCTCATTCCATGGAGGTGTGGAAGCTTCCGTGTCTATTTTGTAATGAATTCTAACACGGCGGAGAAATTCATTGTTGGTCTGTAGGGCTAGCAGAAACGTGATGTAACGGGGAGCGCATGGCAGGTGGTAACTAGTTTTAGCTGCCGTGCATGCCTGGGGGAGGCATATTCCTCCTACATGGCGTATATTATGGCTCTGGGCCAAGGTCGCCTTGGGTTTCTAAGGGAAATTCTCTTAAAACTCGGGAAGTTAGACACAGTGAAAGCAATGGATCTGTTTTAGACAGGATTTTGCCTGTTGATTTTTGACTTGGATATAGGACCATGTCTTCACTTCCTAGTCCGTAACCCCGTCCATTCCACGGGTACCCCTTCGTTGGGGTGACCCACAAAGCCCATGTTGAGTGAGGGCATGGCGTTGTTTGCACAGAACAGTTGGATTTGGGAGTGTTAGTAGCGCCTCTGAACTGTAATTGAGATCTTTAAATGTGTCTGTTGGAGTAACTGATTTTTTTTCATTGATGTAGTTTTCACAATGCTTAAAAGCTTGTGTAATCTGAGGGAGAATCAGCCTATCTGTTTCTGATTTATTTTCTATAACTCAGTGAATATTTTTTCTCTGTACAAGAAGTCTTCTGAGAGTATTTAATATACTATTTTGATCTTTCTGCGCTTAAAGCATGAAGCCATATTTTCCCCCCTAAGGGTAGAAATCTGGAAGAGATTTAAATTATGATCAAAACAGCAAACTCATGAAGTTTGAATGATTTCTAAACTTGGAAGAAAGAATTTCTCAAGCCTCTTTCCTTTTAGATTTCAATTGTCTGGCATTGCACAAAATGCCCTATTTTTTCCTTTTTTCATCAATGTACATAAGTTCAATTTTATGTGATGCATTGATTTTCCTGCCAATCCTGTTATCATATTTAACTTCATTGAAACTGTTCATAAACAGCCAAATAATCAAATTGATAATCTTAACCTTCTTCTTGCTGGTGTAGGGAGATACTTGGGAGATGGATACAATTTCAACCTGGTGACATTTTTCAGAAACATTCACTCACGTCCATTTTAGTACAAACGGAGGAAGCAAAGAGATGACGGAGAACCCAGCAAGCAGACGGAATGTAGGTTTACACGCAGGTCAGCAAGGGGAGCTCCTGGACCGGAGACCCCAAACTGTTCGCCCCCACCACCTGCAAGTATCAGAAAGCTCTGATGCATGCCACACAGCACCATACTGAAGTCTGTTTACGTCTCCTTGCCCCGAAATAGAACCAGATGCATTGGCGTCGTGCTTGCGGAAGTCTGGCTGCAGTAACTCTCCAGGATGTCAGTTTTATGGCTCCTAATGCCAAAGCAGATTAGAGGAAGACGTCGCCTCTTGCCGCCTTCCTGGAGATGCTTTCTGGAGCTGGAAACTCCCCACCTGGTGTTTATTGGATCTCTGGAGTTAAAAACCTGCACTCGGATTTTTGGAATTCCTTCTGCCGCCGCTGTTCAGAGGAACCGAGTCATCCATTCAGTTACTGAGTTAGGTGGATAGTTTGGTCCTAGTTCCAGCACCAGGGCAGGAAATGCGGTGCGTGTGTGGTGTGTGTGCAAGCACGTGCGTGGGGGGAGGTGGACACATGTGTGTGTGGGTTAGACAAGCAACGAGCGACCACAGTGGACATGGCAAACCTTAGGAGCTGCCTGGGGTACGGACACGGGCTCTGCAGTGCTGGGCTGCGCAGGTGCGCAGACTGTGCGAGGCAGGCGGTCCCCAAGGGGACCCCTCTGTGTGCTTTGATTTGAGGAATACAGAGAGACTCTGGACAATCCCTGAGTGCTAATTCCTGAAACAGCAATTTCTGTATTTACCAAGGTACCCATTTTATCCCTCCAAAGTGTTTCATTTTGAATACTTGTGTATTTACAAATAGCTATCTATCTACCTATCGTCTATGTATTTATTAGTATATGTGTAATATATGTGTAATATACTAATAAATAGATGAGAACAAAAAGAATATAATAATACAAAATATGAATGTGATTATTTAGATCAATTGATAGATGATAGATAGATGATAGATAGATAGATAGATAGATAGACAGATAAATAGATTAACAGCATGGATGGATGGGTGGATGGGTGGATGGGTGGGTAGGTGAGTGGAGAGATAGACAGGCAGACATATAGATAAGAAGGGATGGATAGATAGATAATAGATTGACAGCATGGAAGAATGGGTTGATGGATACATGCACGTATTGATGCGTGGGTAGATACATAGATACATACATACAAACATAGACAAGTAGATAGTTGGACAGGATGGATGGATGCATGCATGCATGGATAGATGGGTGGATAGATAGATAGATACATAGATACATAGACACATAGATAGATACATAGACAGACCTATGGATAAGAATGGATGGATAGATAGATAGATGATAGAAAGACAGGATGGATGCATGCATGGATAAATGGGTGGATAGAGAGATCGACATATAGATACGGATGGATGGATGATGGATGGATAGACAGATGGATGGATGGATAGGAGATAGATAGATAGATAGATGATAGATAGAAGGATGGGATGGATGGATGAATGCATGCATACATGGATGAGACTGTGGATGGATGGATAGATCGACATATAGACAAGGATGGATGGATGGGTGGGTGTATAGACGGATGGATAGATAGAAAGACAGGATGGATGCATGCATGCATGGATGAGTGTGTGGATGGATGGATGGATAGACAGACATATAAATAAGGATGGATGCATGATGGATGGAGAGACAGGTGGATTCCCATTTTGTTTTCCCAACGACTATCTAAACAATGTCCACACAATCCTTGGTGCTCTTTCTATGACATTTCAAACTGTGCCAACTTTTTTGAAGAAAATAATTTAATGTTTACTTATTTATTTATTTATTTTTGAGAGAGAGAGAGACAGAGAGTGGAGGGGGGCAGGTGGAGAGGCAGAGAGAGAGGGAGACACAGAATCGGAAGCAGCTCCAGGCTCTGAGCTGTCAGCACAGAGCCTGACACGGGGCTCGAATCCACGAACACTGAGATCATGACTTGAGCCGAAGCTGGACGCTCAACCGACTGATCCACCCAGGCGCCCCAATTTAATAATTTTTTAAAAAAGAAAGGAAATTTTGTTAAGCCCCAGAAGGAATGAGTGGTCTGTGCTGTGTGTGCAGGCTGGGTCAGCTGTGCTATCAGCAAAGGGGAAGTTATCTGATCTGTGTAGGAATGTGCTAGGGCTGTGTTTACACAGAGAGAGAGAGGGGAAAAAAAACAAGCAAAAAAGCCCATCACCTCTGCCATGGCCACACTGCGTTAGAGTTAGAACTCACTTTGCTGCATGTCTGTGTTTCAATAACTCACCAACACCAATACAGCCTGAAGTAAGTGGATCTTTACGTCAACTCTGAAAATCCCGAGATTTTCCATAATGCCCTCACCCACCCTCATCCTTAAAAACCGTCACTTCTGAGATAATGAGGTCACTGCTTTCCTTTGCTTCTAAGCCACCAGCTCCCTTTAAATGACTCCCTGAACCAATGGAAATGCTTGTGGCATCGAAATGTGGGTAATTGTCTTCAAAGCAAGATCATCTTCATGACATCGGCATGGAGAGAAAGTGGGAAGCACTGGATGTGTGCCTTGCATCTTGTACGGACACGCATACGCTCCACGGAATCATGTGGAGGTCTCCTAATAAGACCCCCACCTCCGGACTCCTGCCTTGAGTCCCTTGCAGGAGAGAGAGAATCCCAAGCAGGCTCTGACCCGTCAGTGCGGAGCCCGACGGGAGTCTCAAACCGTGAGATCATGACCTGAGCTGAAATCAAGAGTCAGACGCTTAACCGACTGAGCCCCCCAGGCGCCCTTGGCTCATCTTAATGCAATTGGGTGTGTGGATAAGTTAGCGAATGCAGAAAAGGAGATGAAAGAGCCCGAACTGATGTCTGTCAATGTGCACCTGATCTCAAGCCTCACGGGGATCAAGGGGCCACAGGTGGACACCTGTGCAGCCCCCAGAACGCCAACAGTTTATCCACAGAATGCACAGGGCAGCCAGCTCCCTTTTTCAATAAACCTTGTGGTTTTTTGTTTTTTGCTTTTTTCAAAGAATAAAGTTGTGATGTATGGTCGCATGACTATAGACGTCAAAAACATGATGTTCAGGAAGAGAAGTCTAGGCAGACGGGGGCCCATCGTGTGTGACTCCACGGAAAAGCGGGCGTGTGGATGCCGGGGGCCGGGCAGGGCACGGGGTTGCCTCTCTGTAGGGGACAGAAATGCCCTGGAAATGGGTACACAACACGTTCGTGTGAATTGATGGATGTACTAAATGTGTCTGAAGGTTCGCTTTATTATATTTTATTTAAAATGTTTAAATGTTTTTATTTATTATTGAGACAGAGAAACAGAGCATGAGCTGGGGAGGCACAGAGAGAGAGGGAGACACAGAATGCGAAGCTCCAGGCTCTGAGCTCTCTCTCTCTCTCTCAAAAATAAGTAAACATTAGAAAAAATAGTCCAAGAAGATCCTGAGACTCCAAGTCAGGCTGGCTTATCCAGGGAAGTGTGTGTGAAGTGAGAATCTCAGGAAACATGCAAACCAGACAGCTTGGCATCACCACTGAGAATTCAGGGGCTGGGCAGGCTCTGGACTCAGAGATAAATGAAGATTGTCTCATGTGATTCTGGAGGTTCAGAGACTCTGAAATTTGAGAGGTAGACGGACAGCCTGGAGGCTGGAGAGGGATTTTCCGTCCAAGGGCACAGGCCATCCTCTGCAGAATTACCTCTTCTCCTGGGTGTGTAGCGGGGAGGTTGGGTGTTTTTCTCTCCAGGACTTCAACTGATTAGATGAGGCCCACCCACATTATAGAGGCAGTCTGCTGTATCCAAAGCCAGTTGATCTGAATGTTAATCTCATCCAAAACCCATGCTCACAGAAATATCTAGAATAATGTTGAAATACATCTCTGGTCCTTTTTTAAAGTTTATTTATTTGAGAGAGAGAGGGAGCATGAGTGGGAAAGGGGCAGAGAGAGAATCCCAAACAGGCTCTGCACTGTCAGCCTAGAGCCCCACATGTGGCTGCACCTCAGGAACTGGAAGATTATGAACTGAGCCAAATTCAACAGTCGGACACTCCACCAACTGAGCCACCCAAGCGCCCTGAATAATGTTGTGAAACTAATGCAATTCGTTTCACAATAGTCCATTTTCTTTGAAAATAAATATGTATTTTTCATTTTATTAGAAATTTGCTAATGCATTTTGATATCTTTCCATGTTATGAAAAGACATTTGTCTGTAATTGTATTATCTATCTACCTATCATCTGTTATCTATCCATCCATGCATCTATCCTATCCACCTATGTTCTATCTATGGTGTCTATCTATCTATCTATCTATCTATCTGTCTGTCTGTCTGTCTGTCTATCTATCTATCTATCTGTCTGTCTGTCTGTCTGTCTATCATCTACCTGTAATCTGTCATCCATCAATCCATCCATTTACCCATGCATCCATCTATTAACTATCTCTCTCTCTCTCTCTCTCTCTCTCTCTATCCATCTACTCATCCATCAGTCCATTTATCATCCATCCATCATCTTTATCTATCTATCATATATCTATCTACCTATCTGTCTATCCATCCATCCATCCATCCATCCATCCATCCATCCATCATATCTATCTATCTATCTATCTATCTATCCATCCATCGACCCATCCATCAGTCCATTTATCATCCATCCATCATCTTTATCTATCTGTCATCTATTCTATGTGTCTATGTATGTATCTATCATCTACCTCTCTGTCATCTATTATCTATCAATTCATCTTTCCATCCATCCATGCATCCACCCATCTGTATATTATCCTTTTATCTACCTACTTATCCACCCATCATTCTCTCCCTCTCTCTCTCTCCCTATCATCTATCAATCCTATAAATCTGAACCGCTATTCTATCTCCTTGCACAGATTATGCAACTCTTCTCCAGAAGAAGACTCCTTTAGAGCCAAACTATTAATCATCCCATACAAAGTCTCCCAAGCGTTTTCTGAGCTCATCCTAATTTTGGATTACTCGGGGGGAATTCTGAAGAACTGACTTGGACGGGCGTCAAGGACACAGAGTTTGTGTGTTTCGTGTCCCTTTCACTTAAAACACAGTTGGCTTTAAAAGATGTTTTTGCAGGAATATAAAGCCACTTTTTAATTCAGTATTTTCTTCCTCATTCCCCCCAAGTGACAGATTCCATGCTCTGATGACCTTACCCCGATGTAAACGCTTATATCAAAGTTGATATCACAGTGTGACAAAGAGGAGAACTCTCTTGTTTTTGGTGGGAATGCAAACTGGTGTAGCCACTCTGGACAGCAATGTGGTGGGAATGCAAAAACATTAAAAGCAGAATTATCGTAGGATCCTGCAACTCCCCTGTGGATGCCAGTGCTGAGCACGATATGACTTAGGACAGGCAAGACACGGAAACAACCTAAATGTCCGTCAGTGGAAATTGTGCTGTAGCGACACACACAGTGCAATATTATTCAGCCCGAAAGTATGACAAAACCCTACCATTTGCCACAATACGCATAGACCTTGAAAACAGTCTGCTAAGTGTTAAGAGTCAGAAAATGACAAATACTATGGGGTCTCACTGATATGTGGACACTAAAAAAAAAACTTGAAAAACTCACAGTCAAGATGTGATTTATGGTAAGTAGAGGCTGAGCTGTCAGCACAGAGCCCGACACGGGGCTCGAACCCACGAACCCTGAGATCATGAGCTGAGCCGAAGTCGGATGCTCAACGGACTGAGCCCCCCAGGCGCTGTGGAACGGCTTTTTTCTTTTTTTTTTTTAAGTAGTTTATTGTCAAGTTGGTTTCCATGTAACACCCCGTGCTCTTCCCCACAAGTGCCCCCCTCCATGACCATCACCCCCCCTCCCACCCCTTCCCCCTTCAGTCCATGGTTCGTCTCCAGTATTCAGTAGTCTCCCTTGATCTGTGTCCCTCACTCTCCCCCGCTCTCTTTCCCCCTTCCTCTCCCCACGGTCCCCTGCCAGGTCTCTCCTGTTAGACCTATGAGTGCAAACATATGGTTTCTGTCCTTCTCTGCCTGACTTACTTCACTCAGCATAACACCCTCAAGGTCCATCCACTTTGCTACAAATGGCCAGATTTCATTCTTTCTCATTGCCATGTAGTACTCCATTGTGTATATATACCACATCTTCTTGATCCACTCATTAGGTGATGGACATTTAGGCTTTTTCCATGATTTGCGTATTGTTGACATTTCTGCTATGAACATTGGGGTGCATGTGCTCCTGTGCATCAGCATTTCTGTATCCGACCTCCTTTTTTCTCAAGGCTGATTAGTACTCAGTGTCCATATATCACACATGCTTTTATCTTTCTTCACTTGTCGATGGACATTTCCGTTCTGTCCACATCGTGTTCAGTGCGTAAGGTGCTAGGGTGCACATGGGCGTGCGTAGGGCTCTTTGGGATCCCGGTGGCAGGTTTTCTGTCTGCGCATCCACGAGATGCTGGGCCAGCTCTTGTCTTGCCCTGAGAAACAATCCCAACCTCCACCGGTCTCTGCGCGACTGGGCGCACTTGAGCAGAACGCCTTTGCTCTCCCTTCTTGCCCACCTATTGCTTGGCATTCTTTTGTCCACTTTCTAAATCCATTCTTGCATGCCAGAAGGGGCTGCAAGGAAAGGGTTTGTATCCCAAGGTGGAATTACCGGGGGTGAACGTCTGTGATAGATGAAAGTGGGGAGACGTGACCTCCAGGAAGGGCAGCAGGAGCAGGGCGAGTCGGAGCCCACAGAGCAGTGGGTGTCCCGGCCGGGCCTCTGGGAGCCTCCGAGGGATGGTGGACTCCCCAGGTCGGGCACACATGGACCACTCTGCTCCCTGCCCTCCCCTCGTGCCGCGCACCAGCCCCTCTGTGATTTCCACACGTCTTCAAGGGGCCCCAACAAGGCACTCACACCGCTACACCTCTTGCAACTCTTCCAACGGCAAAAAGGCCTTGAATCCCTTTTCTTCATGGCCCGCCCACACTCCGAAACACTCATCGGTGCACCAGGCTCAATGGACCATGATCTGGTGAATCTGTAGACGGCAGGTGACATGGCCTCCAGCTCAGTGTAAAGAATTAGGCTGAAATTCTTTGTCTAGACTCTACGCAAGGATCCAAATCTCCATTGGTCTTGGAAATATGGTTTCACTTGCACACAGATGCCAGGCCGGCAGCGCAGACATGAGCATGTCCTCATGGACAGTTTTAAGCACATTCTTCTTTATTCTTACTCTTTGAAGGTTGACTATCTATGGGGATTTAAGTTTCAATGCCAAAGAGTGATCTCTTACTTCCTAAAATTCTGTACAGAGAAGTATTATCCATAGTTTCCATTTTACAAAGTCAGTCCCTGCCCAGGGAAGCTCTCTAAGGCTGCCCTGGAGAATAGTCGTGTGTACTTAAGAGTTTTAAAGTTTTGTTTATTTATTTTGAGACAGAGAGAGTCAGGACCCAAGCGGGGAGGGGCAGAGGCAGGAGACAGAGAGAATGCCAAGCAGGCTCCAGGCCACCAGCACAGAGCCCGATGAAGGGCTCGAACTCATCGATGGTGAGATCATGACCTGAGCCAAAACTATGAGTCAGACCCTAAACCGACCGGACCACCCAGGTGCCCCTAGTCATGTCTATTTTTATGTTTTGATATTTCATTTTTTTATGTTTATTATTTTTAAGAGACAGGCAGACAGACCATGAGCAGGGGAGGGGCAGAGAGAGACACACACACACAAGATCCAAAGCAGCTCCAGGCTCTGAGCTGTCAGCACAGAGCTTGATGCGGGGCTTGAACCCATAAACCGTGAGATCATGACCTGAGCTGAAGTTGGGTATTTAACCAAAGGAGACACCCAGGTGCCCCTAGTCATGTCTATTTTAAAGGACAGTTTCTACTTTCAGGAAAAAATAAGAAGCGAGTCAGTAGCATAAACGTGATGTGGGACCTTGTGAGCAATGCACATTCTCAGATCCTGCACCTGTAAAATATCAGAAAATCTGGGGCGGGACTCAGCAACTCTGTTTATCAGACCCTCTACAGGATTTGACAGGAGCAAAGTCAAGTTCAGAGCCAGTCACCCAGGTGTTACCCGCTGACCACCCCTCCGAGCCACCAAGGTTACCAAACCCCCTCATGTTGGGACTCACTCTCAGAGACTCTGACTTTGCGGGTTTGGGATGGGGTTTGGGCTCAGAGGCCATTACGCTTCTAAAGGCTGGGTGGGCCTAGAGCATGTTGACCAGCATCCCTCGTGTCCACCCACCAGATTCCAGTGGCACCTGCCTCCCAAGGTGTGAGAATCACCAATCTCTCCAGACATTGCCAAGTGTCCCCCGGAGGTACAGTCATCCCGTGCCTGTCGGTGAACATGGTGAGGACCCTGTGGAATGTGACACATTGGCCTCTGTCCTTGTGACTCCCGGGAATCAGAAGGGACCACACCCAGCAGAAGCCTCGTGTCCCCGAGTTATGACTTCTGCAAGGGCTGCTTCCCAACACTCTGGAAAGTCCCTGGCTCCCTGAGTGAGCTCAGCTCCCTCTGGCTCCCTGGCTTCAAGACTTAAGTATTTCCACATTCTTTTTCAGTTCTGAAAATGGGTTGTGGGGCCAGGAAAGAAAAAGAAAGTGTCATCCTGCCGTAAAAGGCAAGGGAACCCCTGCTTCTCTTGTCTGTTGCCTCCGGGGGACTCTGCGCTTGTTAAGTAATTTTCAACGGTTGTTAAAATGAGGAAATATGAGGCGTTATCCTGTTCTGGCTGGCGGATTCTATTACACGATGAACCTGAATGATCTCACAAAAGTCGTTCATGATAAGTAGCCTGGACAGATTTGAACGGATGGATTTGACCATTAAAAAAAAATTTCATGGCTGCTTAATCGTTGGAAAGAGGAAGAAACAATTTGCTTTATAGTCACTCGAAATGCAAACTTCACATAGCACATACAGTATTTGCTGGTGTTGCCGACTGTGGTTTTGTGGATGATGAAACAAATATATAAATGAATGAGAAACATTTGCCCATTAATGTATCTCCTCTCTGCTGGAAACAACTCACCCACAAAGGCCAAAAAGATTTTTTGTAAGAGGTCAACGGGATGTTTTTGTTTGAGTCGTCTCCACGAGAGGGCAGTGGACCCCACCTAAAGGGTCTTGACCCTCGGACGTGGGAGGTGATTTTTGTTTTCCCAGCAGATTTCACTCATTCTGCTTCAAAACGAACTTGTTGGGAAACTGAATCTTTTTATTTACATATTATCGCTTATATTTAATATGACCTATTTTATACAATAAGGATAATTCACTCATGTTTTAGGAGGAGCCCAGCTTTTCCATCTTGCAAATCCAGACTGAGTTTCTTCATGCATCATGTTGAATATCCACGTCCAACGAAAACACCATTCAACTTTTTAAAAAAATAAAATGGTGTATGAGTTCTTATTCCAGGGAGAATAACCGTGCAAGGAGACCTTGAACACCAAGGTATGTATCACATTTAATGAAACTTAATATTCTCCAAATTGTAAGTGCAGTATTTGTATGAACAGCCCAATTCAGAGAGATTCTGCCCAAAATGCATCTCCAGAAATAAGAAATAAAATCTTCTTTTTAAAATGATTTTTTAATGTTTATTTTTTAATGAGAGACAGAGCATGAGCAGAGGAGGGGCAGAGAGAGAGGGAGACACAAAATCTGAGGCAGACTCCATGCTCTGAGCTGTCAGCACAGAGCCCGACGCGGGGCTTGAACCCACAAAGTGTGAGATCATGACCTGAGCCAAAGTCGGACGCTTAATTGATGGAGCTGCCCAGGAACCCTGTTTAAAAAAAATTTTTTTTAACGTTTCTTCTTTAACTAAGTGAATGACCACATATTGCCATGTGCACAATGCCACCTAATTTCAGGATGGAGATTTTTCACTGAGTCACACACACACTTAGCGTCTTGTGACATAAAACTCTCATGGAGGGTGAGTGAAAACTGAGCAAATCCTACCTTCCTCTCTTCCAAAAGGAAACGCTTCACTCTGAGTTACAAACCTGTCTAACGCGATAATCTACACGAACCACTTGCCATCGGAAAATATTAGACACTTCTGTCTTTGTCCCCAACACTCATTGCTTTGGGTGAACGGAAGGGTACAGATGTCTGAACACTGACTAGCATGATGGTGTTCGTGTCTCCAATGCTAACTCGATTCACTGACCAGTTCCAACCTGCCAGAGTCTTATCTGGGCAAGGCTGAGGAGCATTGACAGGCCGCCCTTTAACGTCTAGTTTGCTTTGGATTTGTGTTCGGCTCTTCAAGCCAGGACGTTTGGGCACAGATGACTAAGCCCTAAAATAAAAATGTTCACATGCTGTGATGCTCAGGGTGAGTTTGCTGGGACACAGAGAAGGGTAACAGGATCTATGGGAACGTGCCGTTAGGGCAGCAGGCGACCAAGCGTCTGCAAATCCTTCGGAAGGATCTACACTCACCCGATGTGGCTCCTTGAAGCCCTCAGCTCCGAGTTCTGCTGGGTCCGTGCACAGCCTAGGGAAGCGGTGCCTCTCCTTTGAGTTAAGAAGTTAAGGACCACAGGGACGCCTGGGTGGCTCAATCGGTTAAGTGTCCGACTTCCGCTCAAGTCATGATCTTGCGGTTTGTGAGTTCAAGCCCTGCATCGGGCTCTGTGCTGACAGCTCGGAGCCTGGAACCTGCTTCGGGTTCTGTGTCTCCCTCTCTCTCTGCTCCTCCCCTGCTCATGCTCTGTCTTTCTCTCAATAATAAATAAACATTAAAAATAATAAAAGAAGTTAAGGACCACATGATATTCAGAAAGGAAATGGCACCAGCCTCCAACTTACAAAAGTCTTGTTGGGTATAAGTTTGAGAACCTTCTGGAACTGAAGCAGTTGAAAACCGAAACACCATGCACATAGACCATCTGCTGACTGATCAGGAGTGGTGGCCCAAGATTTTCGGTTTCTTCACATGTGACCTTTGCCCATCAGTTAGCAGTTGTCTTAATGCCATCAATGAATGCAATGCTGCCTTTTATTATCATTAATATGTTTGAGGAGAAAGGCATTATAAAAGATTTTTAGAGTGTGCTTAGTTATTTTTTTAACTTAAGTTATGCAAAAGTTTGTTTCAGTGAAATTCTGAAGAATGTATCTCTATAGATATCTGTATCTATATTAATACCTATCCATCCGTCCATCCATTCATCCATCATATCTGTCTATCTATCTATCTATCTATCTATCTATCTATCTATCTATCTATCTATCCATCCGTCCATCCATCCATGTACCCATCCCTCATATCTATCATCTGTCTGTCTATCTATGTATCTATGTATCTACCTACCTACCTATGTATCTATCTATCTATGCATCCATCCATCCCTCCTATCTACCCATCCATCACCCATACTTCATCCATCCATCATATCTATCTATCTATCCATCCGTCTATCCATCCATCCATCCATCATATGTATGTATGTATGTATCTATCTATCTATCCATCCATCATATCTATCTATCTATCTATCT
>NC_043717.1:1564197-1566252 GCF_006229205.1 Suricata suricatta | reverse complement strand
TCTATCTATGTATCTATCTACCTATCTATCTATGCATCCATCCATCCCTATGTGTGTATCCATCCATCCATCCATCCATCCATCATCCATCCATCCATCTGTCCCTCCATCCAGCTATCCATCATTCATCCACTAACACACCTACGGAAAAAGCTCTCTGCAGTTTCTGTCATAGCATCAGACACGGGGTATCAGACGTCCAGGCCTCCTTCTGCGCCAAGAGGGTTCGCAGCCCTTTCCTTCAGGGTGAATTCTCCTTCTGGGGCTCAGGTAAAGCTGTGATGACATAAGCAGTGACTGAAGACAGAAACTCATTCCCCACTGAAACCTGGGAATTCATGCTTGCATGTTTTCTGCATGTGATCACATAATAAAACAAGGGTTTGGGGGGATTGAAAGGCCCCATCAATAAATACAATCATGTGAACCCTCAGATCTCTTAGTGAATTTTATTGGTTCTCTACGGTTGCCGTAACAAAGGGCCACAAACAGGAGCTTCAGGACTGTGTCTCTCCCGCCATTTTCTTTCTCGGCAAACGAACTTGCTATCCCTGTCTTGATGCACCTGGAAGGGTCTCTGGACCACGCCCGGCCCCCAGTGCACCCCACGTGCCCACGTGTCTTTGATCTCCTTTTCCATCTTCCTGGAGATCTGACCCCTTGTGTTCATTCCCTCCGGGCCGATTCGTACCGTATTATTTGCGCACTTGCAGAACCGGAAACGGGGGTGTGTCCTTCTCTTCGGTGAAATCCTGTATAATGGCTCCCTACCCTCTAGAGCATCAGCTGACCGCCTACCGCACCCCCTTTGTTTGTAACTGGTGAGGTAGTGACTATATTTGGCTTTCCACGTGATCTGTTTTCCAAGGCCCCCACGCAACTCTGCCACCTATCCCAAAAGCAAGCCTAGAAAACATAGGTATGGGTGTGGCTATGTACCAATAAACCTTTATTTAGAAAAACAGACGGTGGCCCATTTTGGGCCCATGGATTCTAATTTGCCAGCCTCTGATTTAGAGGATAAAATCCCAACATGTAAGCGATCACATACAGCTCTGTCGGGACTGAGTTTGTCTCCCTAAAGGATTCTGTGTTTGGTCATGTTCCCAACATGTGCTAACAGTGCCTGCGTTCCTGTTCTGCACGACGCACACACTGAGCAGAGGCCGGTGACATATGCACATCGTGGTGTCAGAAAAGGGCAGCGTGAAGGCTTGAATTGTGTTCCCTCAAATCGTGAGTGTTGATGTCCTGATCCCCAGGATGCCAGGAAGTAAGCTTGTTTATGGATCAGGTCTTTACATTTTTTTTAATGTCTTTTTAAAATTTATTTTTGAGACAGAGCGTGAGCAGGGGAGGGAGAAGGAGACACAGAATGTGAAGCAGCTCCAGGCTCTGAGTTGTCAGCACAGAGCCCGATGCGGGGCTCAAACTGACAAACCGTGAGATCGTGAGCTGAGCTGAGGTTGGATCCTTAACCAAGGTAACCCCCAGGCGCCCCGGAGGGAAGGTCTTTAAGTGGTTACAGGGAGATGAGATCAGGAAGGT
This sequence comes from Suricata suricatta, assembly GCF_006229205.1. Taxonomy (NCBI): domain Eukaryota; kingdom Metazoa; phylum Chordata; class Mammalia; order Carnivora; family Herpestidae; genus Suricata; species Suricata suricatta. Next base: position 1,564,704 of record NC_043717.1, on the reverse strand, counting down.
GGGCCCTGATCCCCTAGGGTGGGGGCCTTCCAGGAAGAGATCAGGACACAGATGGGCACAGAGGGACGACCTCCTGAGCACACAGGGAAAACACCCGTCTATACTCACAAGGGAGAGCCCTCAGCAGGAACTTGCCTGTGCCCTGCCTGGACCTCAGACTCCCAGCCTCCGCCCTGCCTGGACCTCAGACTCCCAGCCTCAGCCCTGCCTGGACCTCAGACTCCCAGCCTCAGCCCTGCCTGGACCTCAGACTCCCGGCCTCAGCCCTGTCTGGATCTCAGACTCTCAGCCTCAGCCCTGCCTGGATCCCAGACTCTCAGCCTCAGCCCTGCCTGATTCACAGACTCCCAGCCTCAGCCCTGCCTGGATCTCAGACTCCCAGCCTTCCCCCCTGGATGGATCTCAGACCCCCAGCCTCCCCCCTGGATGGATCTCAGACCACCAGCCTCCCCCCTGGATGGATCTCAGACACCCCAGCCTCAGCCCTGCCTGGATCTCAGACACCCC
>NC_043717.1:1556282-1564097 GCF_006229205.1 Suricata suricatta | reverse complement strand
GAAGAGATCAGGACACAGATGGGCACAGAGGGACGACCTCCTGAGCACACAGGGAAAACACCCGTCTATACTCACAAGGGAGAGCCCTCAGCAGGAACTTGCCTGTGCCCTGCCTGGACCTCAGACTCCCAGCCTCCGCCCTGCCTGGACCTCAGACTCCCAGCCTCAGCCCTGCCTGGACCTCAGACTCCCAGCCTCACCCCTGCCTGGATCTCAGACTCCCAGTCTCACCCCTGCATGAATCTCAGACCCCCAGCTTCACCTCTGCCTGGATCTCAGACCCCCAGCCTCAGCCCTGCCTGGATCTCAGACTCCCGGCCTCAGCCCTGCCTGGATCTCAGACCCCCAGCCTCACCCTTGCCTGGATCTCAGACTCCCAGCCTCAGCCCCGCCTGGACCCCTGCCTCCTGGCCCCCAGAACCAAGACACACTCGGTGTGAGTTCTTGAGGGCGCTGTGTCCACGGCATGCATTATGGGGCCTGCATCACGCCAACCCCAGCACCTTCTCCGTAGCCCAGAAATCCCTCTGCCTTGTGTGCTCTTAGCTTCTTTGCCCTCCGAGAAATAATGTCTTTCTGGGATGTGGTGCTGTCGGGTTGGAAAGCCACAGCGTCTCAGATTCCAGGTCGCAAGTCACCTCCCTGTGTCCGCAGTGCGGATGGGGCGCCGAGTCCCGTGGAAAGCCCTCCCCACCACCCTCTCTTTCACTTGCGGATCTGGCAACGAGAACAGCTTCCTTCTGATTTTTCCATCTGCCGTGGCTGGTGAGGCACGACAATGGATGTATTTTTCTTGGTGTAATCACCTTCGCCCCTTCCCCCTCTGCCCGGCTGTTTCTCGTCTGGCTGAGGGAAGTGGAAAGTGTTAGGCAACCGTCCCGGGATCTCAGACCACGTCCAAACTCTTGCTATTGAATAAAAATATTGTACGTTCTTCTCTGCGATGGGCCCAGACTGACTCTCTTTTCCTCACTTCCCCCAGGTGACCGACCAGCCTTTTTTCTTCCTTTTCTTAGTTCTGTCTCTGCTGCCCTGGAGACTTTTAAAGCAGACTCCCCATGTTCCTATTTTACATGACGTTTTACGGGCTTTCACGGAAGCCACATGTCTACATTTTCACTGAGCCAAAGTCCGCATTCTCGGGGAGGAAAGGCGTTTGGCTGCGCCCTCTCACTTGAGAAGCGTGTGTGCATGGCCACGACGCGTAGGACCTTATCAGAACCTTAGTGTGCTTGGATCCTGGAATCTGCAGGAGTTCCTTGATCAGAATGATGCGGGCACGGTCAGCTGCACATCCTTGATGAGCGTCTTTCCGTGTGTCCGTTGGCCGCATGTACGTCTCTTTTGGAGTAATGTCTGGGCGAGTCTTTTGCCTACCTCACTAGACAGATGGACGGAGCTCTTGAAACTCCCCCCGTAACTTAAATGCTGGCTCAGAAAGGAATAATGGGGAGCCCTAGGAAAGGCATAACGGGGACCCCAGAGAAATAAGCTTTCCTAACGAGCCGTTGGGTTGGAAATGGAGGGGCAGGCGTGGTGCACTACTGACGGCTCAACACTGGTCCCCCCGCATTTCCCTCCCGTTGTCTGTGGTGAGACGTCATGTTCTTGTTCGTGGAAGGAAATGGTTTCTGCTCAGGTCAGGGTCTCACGGTCCAGGGGTTCGGGCCCCGTGTTGGGCTCTGTGCTGACCGTGTGAGGTCTGCTCGGGATTCTCGCCCTCTCGCGCTGCCCGTCCCTGTTCTGACCCACATGAGCTCTCTCTCCCTCTCCCTACTGGGGGCCCCTCAGCCCTGACATAAATAAACTTGAAAAAAAGAAACAAAAGAAATGAGAATTCGTCATTACCGCTGGGACGTCCGAGTCCCTGAGGCTGAGTGTTGACTTTATAAAAGTTCTCTCTTTAGGAAAAGCCATCAAGGACGGTTGTTATTAGCAGACGGGGTTTGGACCCACAGATTAACCCCCAACCTAGCCCGTTGGGATTTAGACCCACAGGTGGACCCCCAACCTAACCCGATGGAGTTTGGACCCATAGGTTAACCCCCAACCTAACCCGATGGAGTTTGCAACTACAAGTTAACCCCTAACCTAAGCTGATGGGGTTTGGACCCACAGATTAACCCCTAACAAGCTTTTGGAATGGGCGATAATACCTCCACTTAAGAAACCCACCTCATCTTATGAGAAAGTGTCATTCACCTCACTGTGGCCGTATGACTGCTTCGGCAGGATTTTAAAGAAAGTGCTGGGAGCATTTAGAAAGCTGCTGAGAAAGAGCTCATTCCTCACTGCTCTCTTGTTCCTACTTCCAGGGATGCAGATGGATGTGATGGCTGGAGCTGCAGCAGCCACATTGAGCCACGAGGCAACATTAGCGATGGAAGCCACGTGTTGTGATGTCAGTGCAGAAAGCGACATTCCTGGGTGTCTTGGAGCCACTGTGCTGGTCTTGATCCTTATTCCAAATATCTAAAGGTTTCAGGTTTGCCTGTACTTTTGTCTTTTCTACATCTGACGTCCGTCTGCTACTGATTCTCTTAAGGAAAACGACCTGGTGATTCTTGCCCAGGCGTCTGTGTGTCACTAGGTGTTGCTGACTTTCTAGACGTCTTATTCAGCAGTGATTTCAGTCACTCTCTGCAGGGTCTGTTGTCTATTTGGTCTCAATGTCTAACGACTAGTTTGGGACTGTGATTCTTCGAGGAAAGCACATTCTTCTATACATTAATCCTGGAAGAGCTTTGTATAGTTATTCGTCTCTTCTTCCCTTTGGCCATAGTGGGAAGCACACAAATGTGAGCGACCCTGCTCAGGGGTCAGAAGTGTGTATGTGCACATTTGAGGTGGGGAGGGGACGGGAGTAAAGTGAACAGAGACACCCTTTCTGTTCCCCAGAGGGCACAGCCCGAGCCCAGAGAGGGTGAGAAAGTCAGCACGTGGGCGGCGTTTTCAAACCGTAAACTTGGATTTGGTGACCGGGTCTCCTCCTTTAGCCCCTGGGGCTCCCAGGACAAGCGCGGGTGATGGGAGCCGGGGTTTGGGGCGAGGAATGCTGTGTGGGGTTGGACACGGGTCTCCATCAAGGGCGCCCTCCGAATGTGTCTGCGGATGCAGGGACGTGGTCGTCACCTTCTCAGTGGTCACGGAGACGGGAAAGGTGGGCGTGACCAGAACCAGCGGGACAGCATGAGGTCGGGGGACCCGGGGGACAGGGTGAGGTCTGGGGACATGCATCATCTCAAGGAACGTACCCACCAGTCACCCGTATGAAAGATTGGATTTGAGTCTCCCGTGCACACACACACGCACACACACGCACACAACGACCCCTCCCTGGGACAGAGGAAAATCAGCCCTTTCCCATGCTGGCTGGGAACAGGACTCACACTCTGTGTTGAACAGTCACTGAATTTCATGGCCGCGCCTTACAACCCCGGGGTCCCCTGTGCACAGGCATTCATCTGCATGTTCTGTTTTTCCTTCCGGACCGGCTTTTCCTTCCGTGGCTCAGCTCAGGCCTCAGAGCCTGTGGGTCCTGGGCCCCGTGGAACCGTCTCTCTGTGCCCTACGTGGGTCTCTCACCGCTTCTGACCCCAGGACCTTGTGACCAACATCGTGGCTCTGGGTCAAGCTCATGCCTGTTGTTCTCAGTCCCCGAAGAAGCATCTGCATGTTAGATCTTCCCCCTCCCCGTGCCCTCAGAGACCGCGAGGACTCTGTGTGCAGCCTTCGAGAACGGACATGGCCTTACATCCCAAACAAATCGAGTCAGTGCAAAGTCACTGAAGGCAATATCCCTGGAGGGACAGAAGACACAGCACTCTGCCCGTGGACGTCCTGCACACTCGGAGAAGGTAAACATTTTCGTTATCCTTCTAGGATACCGAACGTGCACAACTCACATCAACTGTCTTATCTGGCTGTTTTCAACAAAACGCTCCTTTTCTTTCAAAGCAACTAAATGTCGTGAAAGCAAAGCATGTGCTGTATTTACAGTGTGTCCTAGCATCCAAGATTTCCTCCTTCATTGCCACTTGACCAAGTTGTATAATGGGTGGATTTCACATCTGTCTCTCCTAGATGTAAAATTTTCTCCAACTTGTTGGCAGGAACATTACCTACCACGAAATCGGTCAAGAGGAAACATTAAAAAATGAAGTGGGCGGTCTGATCATGTAGGACCTGCTCCAACACGGGGCATTAAATAGAAAACAGCTCAGCGCCTGTTAGCCGGCCCCCCAATTTCCTCCCAAGGGATCACAACTCACCCCACAGAACCTGCTTTGTGACAGGAAAGGAGATGAACTCACGTTGGCAGACACACGATGCTGCATTAGCGTCCAGAGTGCAGCCTAGTGAGGCAGACAGAGGCAGACACAGAATCCAAAGAGAACTCCAACTCTGAGCTGTCAGCATGGAGCCTGACGTGGGGCTTGGACCCATGATCTGCAAGATCGTGACCTGAGCCAAAGTCGGATGCTTAAATGAGTGAAGTCAAATGGTGTCTGTCTTTCTCAATCTGAGTTTTTCACTCAACATAGTTCTCTCTCTAGGTCCATCTATGTCGTCCGAGTTGACACTACTCATCCATTTTTATTGCTGAGTACAAGTCTATAATGTTCCCGTGTGTGTGTGTGTGTATGTGTGTGTGTCTACACCATCCATCCATCCGTCTATGCATCCTTGACTTGCTTCCATATCCTGCTATTAGGAATAATACGGTACATAGGGAAGGCTGTCTATGTCCACCCCGTCTAGTATTCTAGTATTTTCATTTTCTTTGGGTAGATACCCAGTCGTCTGGATGCTATACTGGTCCTATTTTTCATTTTTTTTAGGACCTTCCATACGGTTCTGCAGAGTGGCTGCACCCGTCTGCGTTCCCACCGCCAGTGGATGATGCTTCCCCTTTCTCCGCATCATCGCCAGCGCCTGACTTGGTCCATCCTGGGCCACCATGTCTGCCCTCTGGGCTCCCCGCCACATGCCTGCTCTGGAGCCCCGCCTTCCCTCAGCCCAGCCACCCTCCAATTATCTATGACTCTTTCTTCCACGCTTATCAGCGACTCCTTCCTGCCTTGCCCCTGCCTTGGAGGAGAGCAAATTCTGCGTTTCTGTTTCGCATTTATTTTCCTCCATTGCTACCAAGACCCATGCTCTCGGATGCCCCCTGAACCTGCGCCCCTTTGCTGGCCCCAATGCGTTCATATCCTGTCTTGCAGACCGAAAACTGGCCCATAGAGATAGTCCCGCCGGCACGGGGGTGAGCCGGCTACACACTCCAGGCTCCTGCTGTGGCAGACATTGGCAGGATGGAGGAGAAACAGACCCAACTCGCTAATGAACTTACAGAAGGAAATTACCTTCCTTGCTGGGCGGTTGCCTGCTTATGTGTCATTGTGTCACACACACCGCTGTGAGGCGAGACCAACGGGCAATGTTAACTATTTTCAAGGCTCTTGTTGACTCTACTGGGGGCTTTGGAAGTGGGGCGTGCGCTAGACATATCTGGAGATTTTTGTGTTTTGTTTTTTCCAAAACACGAATGTTAAAGGTTCTCTCACTGAACCAGAAAGCCTGGTCATGAGTTTGATTCACAGTCCTGGGCATGAATGCTGCAGTAAAATGGGCGGGGAAGCTGGATTGAGGGCTGAGCTTTACATTTCCATGAATTCTTCAATTTGGGATGAGGTGTTGCGTTGTGGTGAAAAGCGCAGATGTCCGTTTGGGTCGGAGATGCATGGGTCACAGGCACTGAGCCCCTGATCAGTTGAGAAAGCACAAGGAACTTTTCGGGACTCCCTGGAAACGTAAATCACTCTAGTGCACCGCTGACCAAAACTCTCCATGCTGGACGGTCTCTGTGGCCTGTCTTTGATGTCATCAAATCCATCACACGTTGATGTAGAGTCTTCATTCCATGGCCTCTACGGTGACCCTTTGCAAATGCTCATTTCTTTTGTGCATATGCACAAAACCCCACAAATGTGTTAAGGATGTCCACTGAATGGAGCACACACTCATTCCTGAGACACGAATAGAGTGACTATTGCATCAGTGTTGAAAATGGCGACCAAAACTGCTTGGAATGAGTTATTGATGGTATCAACCTAGAGACGTCAAGCAACTGCAATTAATTAGTGCCTCCCAGACATGCTCCGTGGCTCAATGACTCTTCAGGTCTTCTGGAAGAGTCCAATGTTCATGCCTAAGCACATTCTGACATGTGCGCATTTGGTCCTGAGGTTGAGAACATCACGGGCAAAACCAGGATGCACAGGGCACCCTGTTTCCACTTGGGGTTGAGATGTGGGTACTAGTTTGACCCTTTAGCCCCAACCAATCAAGAATTAAAGAGTCCCCGTGTAGGAAACAAGAGTCCTCAAGACCTGACAGCGGAGGGTTACAAACGGGAATCCCCAGGAGGCAGAACACGGGAGCAGGTGCAATCGCCGCCATCTTCTGTTTCTGCACGCAGCCCCCGTGGGACCTAGCCCTCAGGAGAGTGGACCGAAGAGGATAGGCTGCCAGCGCCTTCCTTACAAGGCACGGGCTGCCTTACCTGCAGTCCAGGCTGCCCACGGCACCCTCCAGGACAACCGTGCGCCCGTCAGACCCTCGGGGGCTCTCTGAGCCAATGCACAAAGGGAAGCATGGGCCGATGGGGTGTCCGTGTCTACACCACCTCCGGGGGATGATGAGGACCAGGGAAATGGCCCTGGTGCACGAGGAGGAGCAGAGTGGACCTCGCGGGACTTTGGGACAAGCGTGACGCAGACATAGGACGTGCAGCAGGGAGGCAGGGTTGAGCGGGACTTGACGGAAAGTAGTTGGGTTTGAAGGAGACGGCGCCATGATCCTGAGGCATCAGCAGAGCTGGGGGCCAGGCTAAGCCATGGACGGGGCCAAGGGATGGCAGGAAACAAGTGGGGTCTGTGTGTGAAGATGCTGGTTGTGCAGGACAGAGCGGACACCAGCCTCCGAGGCAGACAAGGTCAGGAGAAAGCCCATCAGCGAACGCAGGGGTGTCCCACGGCATCTGCCATCACTTTTTTGCACTCAAAGGCCAGCGGCACCTGACATCTGGTGTTTACATGCAGGCAGTCGGGGGTGAGAACAATGGAAAGTGGGGTTCACAGGAGGGCAGGACCCTCACTGTGGGTGTGGACATGCCTCACGGACCCATGATGCTCCCGCCTTGCACCTGTGACGGCCGTGGCTCTGGGGTCCCAAGCCACCCGCCTTCCCCAGCTATGACACCACCTCCTGGAAGCCACCCCTACGCATATGAGTCACAGCCTCATGCCTCCTGATGCAAAGACAGGACATTCCACGAATGCAGTTTCTTCCTTGCTGTCCTGATGGTGTGAGTCAGCTGGATGCATGGCTCCGTTGATGCACTTTCTCCGTACTTTCGTTGACTTACCCTTTCCTTTGATATACTGATTATTTTTCTAACAGCACAAAGCATCCCAAAGTCCCCTCATTCTCCAGGAATCCCACTGTCGTCATCCAACCCTCAGCATGTGCTTCCCATTAACGATGGAGACGCTCCTTCTCATGCCCAAAGGGGTTATGAGACGGTTGAGGGTGGACCCTAACGTCTTCACGATTAAAAAAAGAAAAGGCCAGGGTCCCTGGAGAGACCATCTGCAGACACAGAAAATATACACAAAAGTTAATAAGAAGAGACTCTATACTGTTTATATCAAATGTCCCGTCTTCTAGACTGTGACTATGGTCACAAGCTAGAAAGGGAAGGATGCAATGGCTCAGAGCAGCCTCTTGATCTCCTGTAAAGAGGATGTGTAT
>NC_043717.1:1533532-1556182 GCF_006229205.1 Suricata suricatta | reverse complement strand
TAAAAAAAGAAAAGGCCAGGGTCCCTGGAGAGACCATCTGCAGACACAGAAAATATACACAAAAGTTAATAAGAAGAGACTCTATACTGTTTATATCAAATGTCCCGTCTTCTAGACTGTGACTATGGTCACAAGCTAGAAAGGGAAGGATGCAATGGCTCAGAGCAGCCTCTTGATCTCCTGTAAAGAGGATGTGTATGTGTCCATTATTTTTAAAATATGCCCCATGGACAGAATCTAGAACCTCCTGATGTAAGAACCCAAAAAAAGAGAGGTTGTCCCCTGCATTTTTGTTGGAATCCTGTGGTGTTTATTCACGTCTCTGCCCTTAATAAGACCACTCATGGGGTGCCTGGGGGGCTCAGTCAGTTGAGCGACCGACTTCGGCTCAGGTCATGATCTCGAGGTCCGTGGGTTCGAGCCCCACCTTGGGCTCTGTGCTGACAGCTCAGAGCCTGGGGCCTGCTTCAGATTCTGTTTCTCCTCTCTCTGCCCCTCCCCTGCTCATGCTGTCTCTCTCTCTGTCTCTCAAAAATAAATAAAACTCTACGGAGAAGGGTATCAAGATACAATTGCATTTTAATACCACTTGGCTTTCTTCCTGCAGAGAGGCAGCATGAAACTATGGTCACCATGCATTCGTGCTCCCAGACCATCCCAGATGTTGGTGGATGGGACTGGTCCCAATTAAAAAATACAACCCTTCCAAATCGTGCCTGAGGGGCGCCTGGGTGGCTCAGTCGGTTAAGCTTCCAACTTTGGCTCACATCAGATCTCACGTTCGTGGGTTCAAGCCCCGCGTCGGGCTCTGTGCTGACAGCTAGCTCAGAGCCTGGAGCCTGCTTCCGGTTCTGTGTCTCCTCTCTCTGCCCTCCCCTCTCATGCTCTGTCTCTCTCTGTCTCAAAAATAAACAAAACATTACAAAAAATCGTGCCTGAACTAACATCCCCAAAGATACCAGATGTCCATCTCAAGACCGTGGGCGTGTGACCTTCTTTGGAGAAAGGGCATTTGAGGCATGTCCTTACATGATCTAAGCTTTGCTTGGAGTCTACCCATTCAGGGAATGAGGTCTGCAAGGGAACCTCAAGAGGGAAACTTTTTCTGATGCGCGCTGAGGGTAGACGCCCAAGGTTACCTGATGTCTCCAGTCCTGCCTCCCAACGGCCCAGGAAAAGCTCACCCTTCCCGATACAGCCCAGCCGGGGCTCACAACTGGTAGACTCTGAACACTGACCATTTGGCGAGAGTCTCCAGCAAAAGCTGGAAACAATGACTCAGTCTTTGTATTTAGGTCGCTGCCTCCCAAAGTGAGCAAAACTGACACTGGACCACAGGCTCCACCAAGGATGGCACACGAGTGAGGTCATCCTTGAGAACGGTTCTCTGGCTCTCAAATTCGTTGGCTCTCCAGATGCTCTCAGGGTACAGAGCTAGGATTCGTTTGTCAGCAGCCCAAGTATTTTTCCTGATAGGAGCAAACCAGGAACCCGTGAATCTGCTCTCATCAATGAGACACCAAAGTGCACAAAGGACAGAAGCCCCCTTCTCCCAGGGTGCCTTTGGGTGCTTTCAAATGTGTCCTTGCTGTCTGCAAGGAGCTGGAGGGTAGCCATTTCTTTTTAATGGAATGTTCTAGTAACCTGAGAATTTTTAAAGAATTCGGTTTTTAAATTTCTTCTATGGCATTGTCATCTCCAAGTTGCAGTGGTAACTCAGCTGAAATTGGTAACTCAGTAGATATCACTGCCATCTGATTGTTGGGCTACTCTACAAGAGAAGCACAACTGTATGGGTAGAATTCATATATAGTTATGCATCTTATGTATATATTAACTTTTATGTCAGTTATCTATCTCTCATCAAATCTATACATTTTTATCTATCTGTATCTACCACTGATCAAATTTATAAATTTTCCGTCTATCATATCTACCTACCAATCTATCTTCTATGTGTCCATCTCTCCCTCCCTTCCTCTACCCACTATATCCATCCATCCATCATACCTATCTATCTATCTATCTATCTATCTATCTATCTATCTATCTATCTATTCATCCATCCATCCTTCATATCTGTCTATCTATCTATCTATCTATCTATCTATCTATCTATCTATCTGGCATCTATTTATCTATCCTCTATTATATATCCATCCATCCATCTGTCCACCCATCCACCTAATATTTATCTGACCTCTATATCCACCCATCCTCTATCTGTCTATTATCTATCCATATATCTATTCATCCACCCACTCATAGCTAATACCTTAATCCTATATCTGTATCTATAAAGATGGAAAATTTATAAATTTGATCAATGGTAGATATACACGTATCCATCTCTCCCTCCCTTTCTCTACCCATTATATCTGTCCATCCATTCATCCATCCATTACATCTATCTATCAATCATCCATCTTCTATTTATCTATCCATCCTTTCCTCCCTTCCTCCATCTGTCATATCCATCCATCTTTCCATTCATGCATTATATCTATCATCCATCCTATCTACTATCTATCTATCTATCTATCTATCTATCTATCTATCTATCTACCTACCTACCTACCTACCTACTACCTACCTATCTGTGTATCTATCTAGCATCTATTTATCTCTCTACGATATATCTTTCCATCCATCCATCTATCCATCCATCCACCTAATATTTATCTGACGTCTATATCCGTCCATCTGTCCATCTGTCCATCCATCCCTCCACTCCCTCATAGGGACAAGGAAGCTGTTACCATAACAACCACTCAGGATACATCTTCTAAACCGCATGTCATTCTGTGGGGCAGATAGACAGCCACCAGAACCAAGTGGGTGCCTGTGTAGTCATTGCTCCTAGTGGTCCCAGTGACCTAGAATGATCTCTCGCAGGAAATGTCTCCTGAGACCCCACAGACACTCCATCCCTCCATCCATGAGCTCTGTGTGCATGTGCCTGCATGTGTATTTGCATGTTGGGGAGCGGGACAGGAAGGATGCTCACACATAGGGCACATGTCGGCTCCGCTGCGGAAGGCTCAGCACCCACTCTACTGCTCAGAAAGCGGATGATTAGGGTCTAAGCATCTGCCCTTTCTCACCTCCAGGAAAGGTAGTTTTCCGTGCCTATGACCTTAAAATGCCACTCATTTGGGTGAAGCAACCACGCCAGAAATACAAGACTTGAGGACTATGGTTTCCGGGACCCTGCTCCCAGAGAGCTTGGGTTTCATTTTCCGCTCAGCCTGGACCACCCGAAAGCTGAGGTCTGGACCACCTCTGAGGTACTTCTGCACAGAACTCGGCACAAAGGTTAGCATGGCTAAATGCCCAGCATAGTGCATTGGCAAACTGTGGCACTCTCTTCATCGTAGGGGAGTTACGGAAGACATCTGTGGCCTTAATGACCCAGAGATATGATGGGAACAGCTTTCTTTCCTGGAAGAAAATGTTGGGAAATCATTATTTGCATAATAGGAGATGTCTCACTTTTTCCTTTGGCTGCTAGGAAGCTCATAACTCAATTATTTTTTTAAAAATCTTGTCGTTGTGGTTGGTAAGTATGTATTTCTATTAATAGATTTTGAGTCAAGTGGATGAGTGGAGATAATTTTTTTTAATGTTTATTTTTGAGAGAGATAGAAAGAGAGTGAGCAGGGGAAGTGCAGAGAGAGAGGGACAGACACAGAATTTGAAGCAGGCTCCAGGCTCCGAGCTGTCAGCACAGAGCCCAGTGTGGGACTCAAACTCACAAACTGTGAGATCATGACTTGAGTTGAAATCGGATGCTTAACCGGCTAAACCCTCCAGACACCCTGAGAGGAGATGTATTTTTATTTTTTATTTTTAAAATATTTATTTATTTATTTTTGATATACAGAGACAGACAGCGTGAGCAGGGCAGTGTCAGAGAGAGACAGAGACACAGAATCTGAAGCAGGCTCCAGGCTCTAAGCTGTCAGCACAGAGCCCGACACGGGGCTCGAACCCACAAACCATGAGATCATGACCTGAGCCGAGGCCGGTGCTTAACCGACTGAGCCACCCAGGTGCCCTGAAGACGTATTTTTAAATAGTTTCCCTTCCAAACTTTTCATCACAATTAGATTAAATTTTCCTGGAGAATAACAAGCATCCTCAAAAGTTGGAGAATATTTTATTGGATCTTGCATGCACCCATTATGTTAAATAATTAGCAAGTGGCCCTGTTTCATCCACACCCACCCCTATCCCTTCCTGCAATCACCAGATTTACCTTGAAGCTAATCCCAGACATTGGACAATTGCATTCCGTTATTTACTTACGTCTTACTTTGTTGTGCATAGACACAACACTTGAGGAATGTGGGAGGGGACACATGCATATTTACACAAATGCATCTGTTGCCACAATTCTCTCAACTTTTGCAAACGTACTTGCCTTTGTAGTCAGTCCCAGCTTTTCTAATCACCCCTTGTGGACAGGACGGTGTCCGATTGTCTGGTCTGCTGTAGCATTGATGACCCTTAGCTGATTTGTTCCTTTCCTTGGACCCTGGTCACGTTGTCCTGGGTGAAAAAATGCAGTGAAGACAAAAGAAAGTGCATTTCAAGATTGTACTAGTAGTAACACACTCCAGGGGCCAGAGGACACCAAGCATTCCTCTATCCCACCTGTCACACTTGGAACTCTAGCTCATGGCTCCATTCACCAAGGTGGGGTGCCCTTGTCTTCCAGGATTCTAGAAGGAGAGCCCATTCTGTGTGAGCACAACTCAACTTTGTACGTGTGCAACATGCTTCCAATAGGAGGTGAGCTGGGCTTCCTGCATCCTCGTCCTTTTCCCCTTGTCCCTGAACTGAGAACCCAAGACACCCTAGTGAGCAGCCTTGCTCCGCCATGTTGTTTTCTTCCAAACGCCATTGCTGCACCCATGACCACACGCCCGTGCGGCACCCACACATCGGTGGTTGGTGCAGAGACCTCCTACGTCAAACAGAAGCGAGCTGCTCATGCAGAATGTGCATTGGGGTCATTGCCACTGCTGGGTTTCCAGTCTTGTGAAATTGGTCTTGATGGTTGGTCCATGTAAGCAGTGATGGTGGTCTTGGCTTGGGCGTGTACTTGGTGGACAGGAGACATGCCTTTGGTGTTTGCAGCAATGAGAGTCATGGACTGTGTTTTACAAAAATACTGACTCAGAGCAGCGGAAGATTCAGAGTGAGGGCTCCTTGCTTCTCCCTACAGGCATGATGGGAACTTGGTAGGAGCACACCCATTGCCGGGACCCGTCCGTGGGGGGCATGGCTGTTTCACAGCACGAATTCTCATAGGTGGGTTGATGAAGACTCGTCAACCAGGCAGCAAAGAGAAGAGGTCATGGAATCCAGATGTGTTACCCAGTGTCAAAGACAGCGGAAAATTAATAGACTGTTTCTTAGGCTTTTGGGTTTTGTGTAGACATCTACTAAGAGCTGTGGAGCAGGGCGTGCCAAACTTTTTCTGTAAAAAGAGAAAATTTTTTGGCTTTTGTTTGCCATTGGTATAGTCTGTGGTTCCTTGTAAGTGGACAAGTGCCTACAGTCAATACCTCAGAAATGGGCATGAATGTGTTGCAATAAAACTTTGTTGGAGAAACAGAACCTTGAATTTCACATCATTTCAGGTGTCGCGGGATATGGTTCTTTTGAAATTCTCCCCAACCATTTATTTTTTGTAAATTTTTTAAAGTGTTTACTCTTTTTTGGAGAGACAGAGTGTGAACCGGAGAGGGGCAGCGAGAGAGGGAGACACAGAATTGGAAGCAGACTCCAGGCTCTGAGCTGTCAGCACCGAGCCTAATGCGGGGCTCAAACTCAAGAACCATGAGATCATGACTTGAGCCAAAGTCGGACGGTTCACAGACTGAGCCCCCCCAGGCGCCCCTCTTCTCAACCATTTCAGACAATGCATGAATTGAGGCTCTGGGAGGCTCAGTCGGTTCAGCGTCCTGCTCTTGATTTGGGCTCAGGTCATGGGATCAAGGCCCCCCCATTGGACTCCTAACTATGAAGCCATCTTAACTTTCTCTCTCAATGCCCTTCCCCCACTTGCACTTTCTCTTGAAACAAGAACAACAACTACAAGAATGATCTTAATAAATTGTTAAAAACCAAAAAAGTCCTCCACGCCCACCACGCATGAATCCGTCTTGGCGCAGATACAAAATCAGGCATCTGGCAAGCTTTGGCCCACAGACCGTTGCTTCCCAAGTCCTGGAAAAGCACCTCATCTGGACCAGCGCCAGGGACGAGCTTGGACAAGCTCACAGCAGAAGCGGGTGCCTTCTGGCCAGCTGGCCGGCACGCGGACAGGGGACCGTCTGGTCTTCCTGGTCCCCAGAAATGTCTGTGGTCCAGCGCCAGCGCCATAGGGGCTGCAGAGACCGTGGGGAGCCCTCCGGCTTCCCTGTGGGTGTCTCTCTCTTTCCTTCGGACCTGGGTACCATCAGCCCCATCTCAAAACCACGCAGCCTGCTGTTCTCATGCTCCCAGGGCTTTTCATTCACGCCAAGAGGTCTCTGTTCACACAACCCCCACCCCGTCTCTTACTTACTGAAATATAGTTGATGCACACCACGTGACGCTATTTCCCCCTCTGCCCACCACATTCTGCGCCGGGCTGACAGTACAGAATATCTGTCCTCCTCCCTTCACTGAGCGTGATACCCTGGGGGTCCGTGCCGGCTGTTGCAAATGGCAAGACCTCTTCTTTTTTTTTTAATCCCTGAATAATATTCCAGAAGATGCTCTTCTTAAAGGGCCCCGATTGCCGCAGCCATTTGGAGGATGGCTGAGAAGGAACAGGAAGTCACATTTCCTTCCTGCTCACGTCGACCAGGCAGGTTCTGACCCCTGGGATCCGCTGGGCATCTCCCACATGCCCGGCATTGCTCTCAAAGGACTAGGTTTGAGCTCCTAATGCTCCTGGGGGTGGGGACCCCTAGAGCCCTCATTTTGCAGATGAGGAGACTAACGTTGGGGAGGATATTTCTGGAGATTTGGCAAATGTGGGATGGTTAATAAGAACAGGCACATGGCATTTCACGTATGCAGTGAACTTCCACAGCTCACACTTCCAGCCAGTGTGCTCCGGCGCGGGTCAGGGGACAAGAGAGGGGGCATCTGGACAAGACAGATGGTGGGTCTGGCCTCCCAAGATGCAAACAACGCATTTCTTTTACCTGTCTGCAACTCGGCTCAGTTAGACCGATGCACCATTGAGCTGAAAGGACCCATCAGTGACGTGAAAAGACGTGCCCAGGGGTCAGACCATCACGTGTCACTGCTTAAGTGTCTTCTTAAAAATATAGCCTTTGATGAAGGTGCCTAGGTGTCTTGGTCGAGCATGCAAGTCTTGATTTTGACTCAGGTAATCTCATGGTCTGTGGGCAGGAGCCCTGCACCAGGCTCTGCACTAACGGTGTGGAGCCTGCTTGGGATTCTCTCTCTCCCTCCCTCTCTCTGTCTCTTATTCTGCCCCACCCCTTCTGGCACTCTCTCCCTTTCTCTATCTCCTTCAAAAATAAACATTAAAAACATTAAAAACATACATAAATATAGATATAGCTTGTGACAGATAATGGGGTATGAAGCCCAGTGTGGGTCAAACATTGGTTTAGATGTCCCTGAGAAGATATTATTTAGATAAGCTGAACCTTTAAATGAGTAGGCTTGGCTCCAAGGGGATTGCCTACCACAGCGTGGGTGGGCCACACCATATCAGTTGAGGGACTTTAGAGCAAATAGGAGGTCCTCCAATGGAGAATGAATTCTGCCTGCAGATCACAGCATAGAAATTCCACCTGGGTTGACAGCATGGTGCCCTGTGGAATTTGCACTGATGCCTGCAACAACAAGTCTCCTGAATTTCTAGCCTGCTGAGCTGCCTTATAGATTTCGGACTTGCTGGTGGCCCTCAAAATCATGTGAGCTAATTCCTTAGAATAAATCTGTCTCTCTATAGCTAGGTAGGTAGATAGATGGATGGATAGATGGATGGATGGATAGATAGATAGATAGATAGATAGATAGATAGATAGGTAGCTATGGTGAATGGATGGATGGATGGATAGATAGATTGATAGATACACAGATAACAGATAGACATACAGAAAGATAGACATAATGTATAGATGGATGGATGGATGGATGAGTGCATGGATAGATAGATAGATAGATAGATTGATAGATAGATAGATAGATAGATAGATAGTTAGATAGATATGATAGATGGATGGATAATATATAGATATGATGGATGGATAGGTAGGTAGATAGATGACAGACATATGGGTGGATGGATAGGTTGGTAGATAGATAGATAAATATGCATAGATGGATAGATGTTAATGATAAGACAGAGATACAGAGAGAGATAGAGATAGATGAATGGATAGATAGACAGGCATAGATAGATAGTAGATAGATAGATAAATAGATAGATGTGATGGATGGTTGGATGGATAGGTGGATGGATAGATGGATGGATGGATGAGATAGATAGATATGGTAGATAGATATGATGCATGCATGGATGGATAGAGGATAGGTAGGTAGATAGAGAAAGGAAGATAGATATAATGGATAGATGGATAGAGAGATAGACATAGATATGATGGATGGATGGATGGATATGATGACGGATGTATAAATGGATAGATAGATAGGTAGATAGATATGATGGATGAATGCATTGATGGATAGATGGATAGCTGTTAATGATAAGACCGAGATACAGAGAGAGATGTAGAGTATCTCTGTGTACTTCCATGTTCTGACATTTCTGTATTTCTATATCTGTATGTCTTTCTGCATTTCTCTGCCTCCCACTGTCCCGTTGCCTCTCTCCGGAGAGCCCTATTACGCAGCCCAAAGAACACGAAGCCAGCCAGCTCAGCCCCCGCAACAGCTGGGCTGTGCACGGTCCAGGGCACCATTCACCCCGTGACCTCCATGAAAGGATTACACTATTCTGGGAATCGCTGACCCGCTGCGAAACCTGGGGGCCCCCTGTCTAGACAGGTCTCGGGTTTCCAGCATCTGAGCAGAGCCCGCTGCAAATGTGCACAGGACTTCCCGCCGGGCCCCTGTTGCACAACCCTCCACATACCTGTGGTCTGTTCGCTGGGAGGTCAAGATAAGTGACTTTTATTAAGATAAACCTCCGACGCCGAGCGGGATTTGCAGGCTCTTGCGTCAGGTCTCAGGTCGGGCAAGAGCCACGTGAGGTTGATGGGGAGGGACGTCCATGCAGCCAAAATGCATTTTTTTAAATGTGTGGGGTTTCTTCCCCACCCAGAGATAGTTCTGCAACCGTCCGTGGGTGAAACTGTCCACCAGCAGCCCTGGGGCCGGAGCAGGGAGGTCCACCAGCCTTCTCTGCAGCTGCCGGCCCTCCGTGGACGTGGCTCTGCCTGCGGCGTTGTTGGGGACCCGGGGGCTGACTCTGGGCGCCCCCCGGGAGCTCCATCCTCCAGCCGTGCGCCTTGTTTCCATTGCACAGCCCTCGGACAGGACAGACAGACACTGCGTGAATCTGCAGACTCCGTCCTGCACAGCTGTAACTCGTAAATGAAGTCCTGCCTCCCTGAAGGTCAGCAAAGTGACTCGAAGCGTCCGGGCAATTCTGGATGCCGGGAGCAAGGCCAGAGGGTCCCCCGGCTGGAGGCACTCCTTTCTGCTGCCTCAGCGGCTGCGGTCGCCTCCATCCGGAACTCTCCGAGGCCACTCTCGGCACAATGCTTCTGCTTCCCCGTGAATCCTGCTCTGGCGTTTTCCGCTGGGAAAATAAAACTGAGCGGCTCTGACTCCCCAACCACTGGATTCTCTCCCGCGGTGCTTGGGAGCGTCAGTTTGCAAGAACACATCATATCTGTGCCCTTCTTTATGTAGACATTTTTAAGTGTATTTATTTCAAGAGACAGAGAGAGAGCAGAAGACGAGAGAGAGAGAGAGAGAGGAGAGAGAGAATCCCAAGCAGGCCCCACACCCCCAGCTAAGAGCCCGATGTGGGGCTCAAACCCACGCACCTGAGCTGAAATCAAGAGTCGACTGCTCAACCGACTTTTAAGTGTATCCATGCACTTAAAAAAAGACTCCAGTACTTAACCCTTCACCCCGACATGTCGGCATCTCCAGAGTTTTCCGCTTTCCACAATATCACAGTTTCCATCATGTAACGGGGCTTTTTCTGATTGCTTCTACTTAGCGATTTGAATTTAAGGTGTCTTCCGAATGTACTTTAAACATTTTTTAATGCTTATTTTTCAGAGAGAGAGAGAATGAGAGGGGCTGAGAGAGAGGGAGGGAGTTTCAAGCAGGCTCTGAGCCATAACGGCTCCCTCCTTCTACTTGTGTTTCTAAACGGTCCTACAGTCCCAATGTGCAGAGATATGTATGGACGGATATTAAAGTGCATTCACCACCCAAACCTTGATGTCAGTGCAGAATGATCCCTGTGTCCAGCATCTTCTGAGATCTAGAGCAGGGAGGACTCACCCCATGGAGGGTTTGGGAAACGTCCTCTAAATGTTGGCAGGTGCCTTAGGCTCAGCTCACAAAATCCCTCCAACAGCAGGTGTCTCTTCCCTGGGGTTCCCCAAGGCACACCGGGCGAAAGTCCACCATGATGCAAGGCTGAGTATCCACGGTCCACAGCCCCAGTGGGTGAGGGGCCAGGAGGAATGAAACCATTTGGAGACAAAATTTGCATGAGTCCTAAGTGAAGAAAGGCAAGCTGGGGGGCCCAGTTGGTGAAGCAGTCAACTCTTGGTTTCTGCTCAGGTCCTGATCTCACCGTCCACGATTTCGAGCCCCACATCAGGTTCTGTGCTGGCCACAAAAACCCTCTTCGGATTCTCTCTCTCCTTCTCTCTCTGGCCTCCTCTGCTCACTCGCACTCTCTCTCTATGTCAAAATAAACAAACTAAAAAAAATTTATAAAGTAAAAGAAAATTTAAAGGTCACGTCCTTGGCAATCCTAGACACATTTCCAGGACGGAGAGGCCGCCATATTGGACCCCAGGGCTCAGAACATGTTCCCATAACTGCACCAAATTCTGTAGAACTGGCCAGGCCAGTGTGGACACTGGGTATTTCCAAGGACCATCCCATTGTAAATGTTTATTTTGGGGTAATTTGTAGAATTCTAAGACCCGAAGGCACATGGGAGACTTCCATGTAAAATATCCTACAAGTAGCCACACTCTCTTCATGACACAAATATGTTTACCCCAAAACGTGTAGGTCGTGAGGTAGTGTAAGGACCCGGATGTGAATGAAAACCACATTCTCAAAACTTCCTAAAACTGTCGTATTTCTAAGTCCGTAGGCATCGCCATGCTATCCAACTCTCGCCGGGCTATGGAAGTCTACAATTTACAAACACATACCTGCTTATTCCCGTGTTCCTTCACGACTCTTTCCCCGTCTGTAGACCAGCAAAGGACACGAGTCAGGCTTCCCAGAGGCGCCAAGCAGGTGCACGTGGGGTCCCATGTCCGTGATGTCTTGGTGCGCGGCCGTGGGTGTCATGTTGCCGCTGCCCATTGTGCGGAAGCACGTGCATGCCCACCCCTGGGAGGGTTCCCCGCGGCACAGCCTTCCCTCATGTTCCCCAGAACAGAACTCAGACGCACGGACACGTCTCGTGTAAAACCAGCTGCAGAAGGTGGAGGAGCCGAGAAGCAGCCATTGCTTTCCTATCCGTCAGCAGGTCTGACCCACAGGTACACACATCTGTTGACGCACACGGTAAGCAGTCAGGATGCTGACCCCGGGGCGCCTGGGGGGCTCAGTCAGCTGAGCATCCGACTTTCAATTTCAGCTCCGCTCAGGATCTCCTGGTCCCTGAGTTTGAGCCCCGCACTGGGCTCCGTGCTGATGGTGTGAAGCCTCCTTGGGATTCTCTCTCTCCCTCTCTCTCTGCCCCTCCCCTGCTCATGCACGCTCTCTGTCACTGTCGGTCTCAGAATAAATAGACTTTTAAAAAAAGGACGCCCATCCCTCGCTGCCAGGACTGGAAAGTCATGGAGTCTCTTTGGAAACGATTTGGCTCCTTCTCGTAAAGCTGGACGCGACCCACCAATTCCCCTCCTTGGTCTAAACTGTGCCGAAAGTCTTGGGTCCATGTGCATGTATTAGCATGTCCTTAGAGGTAATGTCTGTAGGCACACGCCCACATGTTTGCTGAAGGGAGGATGGAGAGACAACGTGTGCAATAGTTGCATAACAGACATTGTGCAAAAACGGAAATAATAAGCTAAATCTGCATGCAACATTACGGGTGAATCTTAGCAACTCCACGGGACCAGACAGTGTGCTTTCAATGAATAAGACTCAAAAATAAACATACTTACATGACATATATATGTAATATACATGTGTGCGTATATTACATGTATTTGTCTTAGTATATGTATTATCTTAAATATATTATCATCCATAATAATATGTGTAATATATTATGCATGATAATGTGTATAACATAGACAAAACAAATATGTAATATACATACATCTATACATACTACGTGTGTGTGTCTTAGAAATTCTTAGAAATCTTAGAAATTCAGCGTTGACAGAAAAAATGTACAGAACACCAGTCTGCTATCAATAAGACTAAAATATAAACATACTCTTATATAGATATAGTGATATATCTAAGATATATATAATATATGTCTTAATGTATGCATATATAGCAAATCATGTTACATAATACTATAGTACCATTATGTATAATGTATACTATAAATGAAACTTGTCTATGTAACATATACATACATATATATTTCTTAGAAATATGAGAAATTCAGTGTTGACATATACAAAAAATACAGAAGACCAGACAGTGGGCTATCAATGAATAAGACTCAAAACTAAACATACTCATACATACATATAAATGATATAATGCAATATACATATATAATATGTCTATAATATAAGCACATAATGTCATGCATGGTAATATAGTGTTATGTATGATAGTACATAATGTAAATAAAACTTGTATATGTATCATATACAAACATATATAATAAATATGTGTCTCAGAAATTCTTAGAAATCTTAGAAATTCATTGATGACCGAAAAAATACAGAAGACCACACAGTGCACCATCAATGAATAAGACTCAAAAGTAAAGACACTTACATCTACAAATTATGCATAATATAATAATATATATGATGCATGATAATATATATTATGTGTGTAATATATAGACATATAATATAATGTAATATAGTAATATGTTATATATGATAATATTTATTACACAGATGTGTGTACAATGTATACAGGCAAATATTATAAGCATATAATAATATAACATAATATAATATAATGTAAGGTAATGCAATAATATAACACATATGATAACATATTTGCATGATAATATATAACATAGATAAGATGTGTGTGATATATATGTATATATTACAGGCATATATAATATAATTTAATATAACATATGATATTATGTTATGTATGATAATATTTATGATATAGATGTGTGTAATATGTACAGGCACATATTACAGGTATGTATAACATAACATAATAATATACCATATATGATAATATATTATGTATCATAGTACTTATAACATAGATAAGACATGTGAGTGCACTCTATGCAGACTTATATTACATGTGTGTTATATATAAGTACACACGGACATCTGCCATACAAAATATAAGATCATATGTTATTATATTGTACACTACACATATGTGCATATATATGCATATGCCTTGCCTGTAATACATATCAGCATATATATATTACACACGTATACACACACATGTATGTCTTGGTCGATTTGGGCTGTTATAACAAAATCCCAGGACCCGGGGAGCTTCCACACAAGACCATTTCTCTCGCTCTGAAGCCTGATCTCACGTCCCAGATCAAGACTCCAGCAGAACCAGGGGCTGATGAGGACCCTTTTCCAGCAGTGTAGACGGCCATCTTCCCACTGTGTCCTCACGTAAGGGAAGGGTTGAGGGGGCTGTCTGGGGTCTGTTTCATAAGGTCCTTTGCCCTCATGACCTGACCACCCTGAAAGTCCACCCCCAGTGCCCTCCGCATGGGGATTAGGGCTTTGGCATAGGCTTCCTGGAGAGGGGACACATGCATGCAGTCCATAGAAATGCACATATAAAGAGGTTTGCAGGGAATTGCTCTTGTGGTTCAGAACACTGAGAAGTCCAAAAACATGTGGTCAGCAAGCTGGTGACCCAGGAGAGCTCATGAATGACGTGGTTCCAGTCTGAAGGCAAGAGAAGACACATGTCCCAGTTTGAAGGTCATCACACAGAAAGGACTTCCTTCTCACCCATGGGAAATTTGCTCTTTTGTCTACTGGGGGGCCTTCAACTGATTTGGCGAGGCCCACCGACACTGGGGCCTTCAACTGATTGGATGAGGCCCACCGACACTGTGGTAGGTATTGTGCTTTAGTGAGTCTACCCACTCACGTGCTAATGTCACCCACAAACACTGTCACAGAGACACTCAGAATCACAGTTTTAAGAAATACCTGGGCATCCCATGTCCCAGTCAAGTAGACACACAAAATTGAGCACCATAATGTCTATATCCATGTGTGCCTGTACATATGCACTCCTATGCATGCACCTTGCTCGCATCGTTTGCCGGACAATGTGCACTGTCATCATGGCCCATGATTCTTTCTTAGGTCCGAATACAAAGTCCATGAGAGATGAGAAAACATAAAGAAGAGACAGACCGATATGGCACGGCCAGACATGAAGAACAGAAAACCAGGATGTCGCCTCAAAATTCTAGTAACTCCAGAAAAGGTTGCGTGTTTGCTGTGCTCACCGCTAAGGACCAGGTGCCCGTCTTGCTGCCCCGGGGTGGTCACGGTATCTGCAGGAGCGGGTGGCCTGGCAGTGGGGAGGAAGGGGGGCGCCCGGGGGGCTCAGTCCGTTAAGCGTCCGACTTCAGCTCAGGTCATGATCCCACAGTTCGTGAGTTCAAGCCCCGCATCGGGCTCTGTGCTGACAGCTCGGAGCCTGGAGCTGCTTCGGATTCTGTGTCTCCCTCTCTCTCGGACCCTCCTCTGCTCACACTGTCTCTCAAATATAAATAAAAAACATGAAAACATGTTTTTAAAGTCTTGTGTCTGGACTGAATGCACCGCCGTGCCCTGTGGTCCCTGCTCTGCCCTGGGTCCTGCACACCCACTGCCCGTCTGTCACTGAGTCGTTGGCACCCTAAGACCCAGTCCTTAGATGGATTCTTCCTTCGCTCCGTCTCCTGCGATGACATCACCGTGGACCCAACACCGGTTCCTGATGTGTCTTCTCCCCCGAAACCTTTCTATTTTCTCTCCTAGAGAAACGTCTGCTTCACAGAGTGACTGATGTCCTCAACAGCGATTTCATTCACGGCCAGTGGAGTCAGGTGGCATCCAATGCGTGGTTTTCTCTAACCCGCATCCCTGCATAGACGCCCTCCTCACATGAGCCACGATGGCGCCTGATCTGCTGTCCACACAGCACGTAGACGATGCCTAAACGTTTCAGCCAGCGCCCTGCACAATCTTACCAAAATCACTGCAGGGGGACACCGGACCCAGAGCCCTCCACCGCGGTGTTTGCACACATCTCTCCTGAAAATGCAATCCCGGGCTTGGGGAGAACTCTGTGAGCCGCATATCGAGATCCAACCCCCCCCCCCCGCCCCTTTCCATCCGTCCGAGTGGGGACTTGGCACACGGGTCTCATGATTGAAAAGAAACATTTAATTTTTTCTGGGTGAGGATGAGACACAGGACAATGTGCTGGTTGGACAATGTGTCCCCCCAAAAATTCACATGCACGTGGAGCCTCTGAATGCAACTGTCTTTGGAAAGACGCTCTTTGCAGATTTAATTATTTTAAAAAAATTGTAATGAGCTGTCAGCACAGAGCCCGATGCGGGGCTCGAACTTGGGAACGGTGAGATCCTGACTTGAGCTGAAGGCAGATGCATAACCGACTGAGCCACCCAGGCGCCCCTGAAACTGATTTTAAAACATTCTAATGCATGTCACTTGTTGACGACTCCCACAGACCCAGGTCCTACGGTTGTGCTCTCACAGTCTTTTAAAAATTTTTTTTGACATTTATTTATTTTTGAGAGACAGAGAGAAGGAGATCATGAGTGGGGGAGGGTCAGAGAGAGACAGGGAGACACAGAATCCCAAGCAGCTCCAGGCTCCGAGCTGTCAGCACAGAGCCCAATGCAGGACTCGAACCCACAAGTCTTGAGATCATGACCTGAGCCGAAGTCGGATGCTCAACCGACTGAGTGACCCAGGCACCCCGAAAATCTTGAGTATCTTATATATTTTTTTGTGGCAGCCCCGGATTACTTCACTTTAAAGTGATCAAAACATCTCTCACGTGTCTCCTAAAACAATACACTTTGTGAACAAAAATGCCGTTCTCACAAGATGGAAAGCGATCTGGGGGCAGAGCGACACTCTGACTCGGTTTGCACTCTTCCGGCTTTCCCGTGTCCCCAGGTTCTGCCTGAAGGACGTGGACCAAAGGTGCAGGGCACCCGGATGCCCCTTGGGGAGAGAGCTCTGTTCTCACCGACTTCCGGGGCACCACGGCTGTGCTCATCTGCGGGGACTCACAGCGTCGTGGCCCAGGTTTTCACACCTGAATCTTCAACATCACACACCGGCCGTTTGCAAAATGTCGGGAGCTGATCTTGCAGATTTCCGGATCCCGTGGTGTGTTCTAGGACGGGAAAGGAGAATCACGCTTCTTGCTATCCCTCCCCACCCCGGGCGGAGAATTGGAGCCTTGGGAAGTGGTCATGTTCACACAGGATCAGCGCAATAAAATCCTACTGATACCAAAGTGACTCAGAGCCGACTGTTCACAGGGGCTCAAAGAAGCCATCATCCATAAGAGAGAGACCCCAGGGGTGCCTGGGGGCTCAGGTGGTTGAGGATCCGACTTCGGCTCAGGTCATGATCTCAAGGTTCATGAGTTCGAGCCCCATGTCGGGCTCTGTGCTGACAGCTCGGAGCCTGCACCTGCTTCAGATTCCGTGTCTCCCTCTCTCACTGCCCCTCCCCCACTCTCACTTTATCTCTCCCTCAAGAATGAATAAATATTTTAAAAAATTTAAAAAAAGAGAAACCCAGGGATAGTGAAACAAAGAAAGAAATAAAAGAGTTGTAGGCAGAACCCTGTAATGGCCCTCTCGTCCCTGCCCCAGAGAGGACGTGCATGGTCTCCCCACGGTTCAGTCACACCAGAATCGAGGCCCTGTCGTGAGAAGCTTTTCAGATGTCACTATTGCCCCCCAATCACTAGGGAGAGTATCTGGGTGGGCCTGACCTAATCAGGAGAGTGTCTGGGTGGGCCCTACTTAATCAGGAGACCCTTTTTTTTAAATTTTTTTTTTAATGTTTTATTTTATTTTTGATACAGAGAGAGACAGAGCATGAGAGGGGGAGGGGCAGAGAGAGAAGGAGACACAGAACCGGAAGCAGGCTCCAGGCTCTGAGCTAGCTGTCAGCACAGAGCCTGATGCGGGTCTTGAACCCACGAACGTGAGATCTGACCTGAGCCGAAGCCGGAGGCTTAACCGACTGAGCCACCCAGGTGCCCCAGGAGACCCTTAAGAAGTAAATGGATCTTCTGCAGCTGAAAGAGACTCAGAATCAGAGAGATTTACAAAAGAGGGGATAGTCCGTGTGAGCGGAATTCTCTGTTGCTGGTTTGAACGTGGGCAACGCTGAGAAGTCAGAGCAGCCCCCTGCTTACGCACCTCCATGTTACCGTGCACGGAAGCGATTCTTCCCACAACCACGGGCCCTTGGAGGACACCCCGAGCTTCAGATAAGAAGCCCAATTCTAGCCTGGCAGAGGGGGAGGACCCTGAATGGAAGACCCAGTCACACGGTGCTTGGACTGTTGGCTTTTATAAACAAGGGCTGTGTGGCGATTTTTTCTGTTGTATATGTATTCTTTTTTTAAATTAACTAGTTTATTACCAAGTTGGTTTCCATATAACACCCGGTGCTCTTCCCCACAAGCGCCCCTAACCCAGGGGGTCTATAAATGCTTTCTGGGGAAGACTTTGGGTGGTCTACACCACTAGACCAACAAGGATTAAACTGATCAGAAGTACCCACATTTTGAGGGAATCGTGTTTTTCACGAAATAAGGAGCCCATAACCTCCCTCATGTTCCCAAAGTTGCATGAGGAGAAGGGGGCACGGAACCCATGCAGCTCGGAGGAAAACAAAAGACTATGAGGTGAGTCCTGACAATCTTGTTATTTCCATAGACCAGACTGCTGGTCTCTCATTATTGCATTTCTGAAACAGAGATGCATTTCATGTTTCTATTTCTCCAGTTGCCATTATTAATCAGAATAAGGGATGTACACAGCTTATCTTTGAGTTTACAGACACCTGGTATGCAAGTAGGCAGTGTCTCATCCCAGATAAGGAAATTAAGGCTCGTGGGCTCTATGTGGCCCTCCACTTTCTTGTGCAAATAAAGCTTTATTGACACACAGCCTCACTCCGTTATTTGCATATTATCTGCAACTGTGTTTCCAGTCTAGGAGAGTTGAGATGTTGCAACAGTTACCCAGTGACTCACAAAGCTAAAAATATTTACTCTCTATCTCTCTACAGAAAAAGTTTGCCAAGCACTGGTGTAGACCCACTTGACAATTTTCAGTAGAAATGATTTTCATTCACTGAAATCGTATTTTCCTTCTTTTAATTTTTGTTTTTTAATGTTTATTTATTCTTGAGAGAGAGAGAGCAGGGGAGGGGCAGAGAGAGGGAGACAAAATCTGAAGCAGGCTTGGCTCTTAGCTGTCAGCACAGAGCCCAACGCAGGGCTTAAATTCATGAACTGTGAGATCATGTCCTGAGTCAAAGTTGGATAATCAACTGACTGAGTCAACCCAGGTGCCCTGAGCATCTTTGTTTAAATTAAATTTTTATTTATTTATTTTAGTGTTTATTTAGTTTTGAGACAGAGGATGAGCAGGGGAGGGGCAGAGAGAGAAGGGACACAGAATCTGAAGCAGCTCCAGGGTCTGAGTCATCAGTACAGAGCCCAATGCAGGGCTCGAACTCATGAACCGTGAGATCATGACCTGAGCCGAAGTCAGATGATTAACCCAGTGTTTCCAGGTGCCCCTGATGTGGTGTTTTC
The DNA here is from genome assembly GCF_006229205.1 of Suricata suricatta. NCBI lineage: Eukaryota > Metazoa > Chordata > Mammalia > Carnivora > Herpestidae > Suricata > Suricata suricatta. The sequence continues at coordinate 1,536,943 of NC_043717.1, read as the reverse complement.
TTGTGGGCATACAAGTCTCTACAAACCCAGCTCCCTACTGAGGATGATGGACCGTCTTTGATTCTGTCCACGTCGTCCACATGTGGGGTGCCACACAGGAAAGGATGTTTTGTTTTGTTTTATTTCATTTCATTTCATTTGTTTCTTTATTTATTGTATTGATATAATTTATTTTGTTTTATTTATTTACATATTGTATTTACTTAATTTATTTTACTTTATTTCATTTTTTAATTTATTGTATTGTATTTATTTAATTTACTTCATTTTATTTACTTATTCAGTGTATTTACTTAATTTATTTTCCTTTACTTCATCTTATTTACTTACTTATTTTATTGTAGTTATTTAATTTATTTCATTTTATTTACCTATTTATTGTATTTACTTAATTTGTTCCCTTTATTTCATCTGATTTATTTAATTGTATTTATTTAATTTATTTCATTTAACTTATTTATTTATTGTATTTACTTAGTTTATTTCACTTTATTTCATTTTATTTATTTATTTTATTGTATTTATTTAATTTATTTCATTTTATTTACTTATTTACTGTATTTACTTAATTTGTTTTGCTTTATTTCATTTTATTTATTTATTTACTTAATTTATTTTACTTTATTTCATTTTATTAATTTACTTCATTCTTTTATTTTAATTTTTGTTTTTTAATGTTTATTTATTTTTGAGAGAGAGAGAGCAGGGGAGGGGCAGAGAGAGGGAGACAAAATCTGAAGCAGGCTTGGGTCCGAGCTGTCAGCACAGAGCCCGACGTGGGGCTCGAACCCATGAACTGTGAGATCATGACCTGAGCTGAACTTGGACACTCAACCGCTCAAGCGATTGAGGCAGCCAGGCACCCACGGGAGAGATTTACTGCTAATGGGACAGGTTGTCACCCCAAATTGCATTGCCCAGAGTTAGTAATCATGGTCCCACGTGTGTGTGTGTGTGTGTGTGTGTGTGTGTGTGTGTGAACAAGTGTGCATTCCTAGGACCCCAGCACTATCATGGATCATGTCTGTGATCAGTCCCTAAAATTCTCTCCCCTCCCGTCCATGCAAAATGCCATGTTTCTATAAACAAGCTCCATATTCAAGATCGGTACATAACTCTTCTCCCTTCTGTTAAAAAATCACAGGTTCTAGATAGGATAACAGTTTGAGGTTCACATTCCCCAATCCATTTCATTCTTTCGATGTCACGGAATTCAGGAGAAATCTTGCCGGTTAGTGGGCTGTATGAAATCACTGCTTTGGGGACATCTTACACACAAGAAAGTCGTGACCGGACCATTTAGAGGAACGCAGACAGTCTCCCACACCTGGACATCACTGTCCTGCACTTCCCATCATTTACAACTCTCTACCGTGAAAATCACAGACAAATGACGCCTTCTGGAAATTTCACACTTACGGTTTGAACAGCCTGTCACCTCCAGCATCTGCCTGTTGTGTTGATAGAAAGATTCTTTTGGTGGATGGAAAAAAGATCATTCAATTCAGGCCAAATGCAAAAAGCAAGCAGCGAACTCCTTCTGTGCCATTTCTCCACTAAATAAGTCCCTCCACACGCTGCCACAGACAAGGAATTATAAAGTGAACGAGGTATCCTACGTGAGCTAAGTATTTGTGTTGGTGCGTCAGTAAGTTTTCTGCGGCACGTGGAAGACAATATCTTAAATCCCAAGTTGCTTAAGACACACATGCTTCCCAGTGTCTTTACAATCTTCCGATCAGATCATATTGATAAGGTTTGTTCATGCATTGGCATTGAGCTCGCCATCGGCATATCGATGGGGTGTTAGGAAGCAGTTCAGCTCAGCTTCCAGAAGGCTGTACCCAGCCGCGTCTGGATGGCCTCCGGGTCTCCATTTCACCCTCACTGGCTGTTCTGAGCGTGTGCTAGGCATCATCCCGGTAAGAATGCTTGGCTGCACCGTGCGAGACACGTCTATGCAACAAAGTTGCTGATTTACTGGTTGATTTATCGGGAGACACGTCTATGCAACAAAGTTGCTGACTTACTGGTTGATTTATCGGGAGACACGTCTATGCAACAAACTTGCTGATTTACTGGTTGATTTATCGGGAGACACGTCTATGCAACAAAGTTGCTGATTTCTCGGTTGATTTATCGGGAGACACATCTATGCAACAAAGTTGCTGATTTACTGGTTGATTTATCGGGAGACACGTCTATGCAACAAAGTTGCTGATCTATCGGCTGGGGAGTTGGGTGACGCCCTCCATCGGTCCCTCTCTGGCTCAGGGAAGAGGTGACCTTGTGTCTCTATCAAAAGCACCGGGACAATCACTGTCGACAAACAGAGACGTGGAGAGTGAATCACCGCCTGCAGGAATTAAATTTCCAGGCTCCTGTCAGTGTTTCACATCAGCTGCGTCAGCCTAATCCGAGCACGGCGCTGGTTACTGAATCCTCACTCATCCGCGAGGACTTTTGCGCTCAACCGTCCGAGTACCAGGGGCCGCCATTTCTCTCCGGGTGGTTTCCGTGTCAGACGTACTTTGGAGCGTGGGCATGACCCCAGTCCTGACAACTTACGAAAGAGGAATTGAGATCCGGGCCCCCAGCAATGGCTTTGTCTGTGCGTAGACCCCTTCACTCCTGTGACCCCAAAACCCATTTTTTGGGGCCGTCAGGATCTGTTGCTGCCGGATGAATAAACAGGGTGTATTCTTCCTGCTATGGTCGTAACCTCAAGATTATATATTTGGACTTGTTACATTTTTGGGTAAGAAAGCTTTCCTTGTCTTTCATACAAGAGTTCTATAACCGTGAATGTCAAGTCAAACATTGGGCTGCTTGGCAAGAAGAGGAATAGGAGAGGCCACGGGCGGCCAGAGCAAAATGGCCCCAGGCCACGCTATTGGAAAGGATCTCGGGAAATTAAGTTAGCAGGTCGTCTTATCTACCCCGTTCTAATCGATTTTGAAACATTTATCTTCTGTATCCCAACCCGGGAATTCGGACTCCATTTCCTGAACTATAATTTCCTATTGGACACGGTAACGGAAATAAGGTTTCCGTGCAATCGCATTGCGCTCTCTAATTGATGGCGACCCTTTATATGATAACGATCCTGAGTGATGAGGACCGTCGTTTCTCTTCTTTCCGCCGTCCCTGGCACGCCTTCGGGGAGTGAGTGGCTGGCGGCCGCCGGGAACAGGGCGCGTGGGCCGCGCTGAGTAGAGAAAACACGGCTCTTCATCAGAAAACGAGCATCTTCTCCCCCTGAATGGGACATGTACGGTTTTCAGGGACTCGGTGGGAAAGTGCTCACAGAAGACCTTGTGCCCTGTTCTCTGGCTGGAGGTGAAACGCCAGCCTCTGGGACCCGAGCCAACAGGGTCCCGACCTTCCAACGTCCACGGGTTTCCAGCTTTC
>NC_043717.1:1529649-1533432 GCF_006229205.1 Suricata suricatta | reverse complement strand
CAGCTCAGAACCTGGAACCTGCTTCAGATTCTGTGTCTCCCTTTCTCTCTGCCCCTCCCCTGCTCGCACTGTCTCTCTCTGTCTCTCAAAAATAAATTAAAAAGAAACATTTAAAAAAAGTTGACCATGTGATGCATTGACACAGTGCTCATGTCTCAAATGTGATGTGTGCAAAGCAGCAGCCATTTCTCCCGAAAGTGACAGGCTCGCTTCTGCTGTGGGGTCCCTCGTGGTCTTGGCCGTGTTCATGCACCAGGACGTAATGCTTGGAGACATTTCTGCCTCTTCAGTCCCGATGGTGGGAGGGGCCGAGGGCAGGCTTCCCCCAAAGGTGCCACTTTGGCACACTGGCATTTTAAACACAAGTCATTTCAGAGTCGCTCAGATCCTCCGCTCAGTCCCTGTGTCAGGACATGGAGAGACACCCTTGCCAGCAGAGACGGGAAATTTAGAACCAAAAGAGCTATTCCTTACATAAGGCTTGTTGCTTTTGACAAACCTACTAGTGTAGTTCCAATTCCGTTTAGAATTCCTTACTAACTGGAGCCCCCAGAGTCATGCCCTTCGTCTTACGAACAACTCACAGATTTTCTGTCTCTTTCTCTGGAAAGCATACAAGTTGCCCTCCTGGCTCATTTCTTTATGTCTTCATTTCACTATCAGATCTCTGTGCTCATGTGGTAGAACGCGACTTTTTTCCCTCCTGTGAATGTATCTCATTTATTTCATTTCTTATTTTTTATTTTATTTTTTTAATTAAAAATGTTTAATGTTTATTTATTTTTCATAGAGAGAGACAAAGCATGAGCAGGGAAGGGGCAGAGAGAGAGAGACACTGAATCAGAAGCAGCTCCGGGCTCCAAGCTGTCAGCACAGAGCCTGACACGGGGCTTGAACCCACAAACCATGAGATCATGACCTGAGCTGCTGGATGCTTAACCAACTGAGCCACCCAGGTGCCCCCACATTAGCCCCTTTAAAGTGTATAATTTGGTGGTTTTTAGTATACTTACAATGCTGCAAAATCATCACCTCAGTAAATGTTACAGCCTTTTCAGCCCCTGACAACCCCCTATCTGTTTTCTGCCTCATTGGGTTTCCCAGATCCAGACTTTAATGTGTTCGGTTTCCCAAAGTTTTCTATGATGTGACTTATGACATTCACAGTAACCAGAGTAACTGCATGTGAAAGTTTCTTGTGAGAAAAGGATGTGTGAAGGCAAAGTCTGAGGTCAGAGAGGCATGAACAGGTGCACTGAGGTTTGCCCGCCTTGGTTCTGAGAAAGGACGACGCCTCTACTTGGTCTGCCCTCCCTGCAACGCCCCTTTCCCCCCTTCAGTCTCCTTCCTCAGACTGGCAATGTTGAGTAATGAGTAATGTTGGCAGTTTTGTCTTGAGATCAAGAAGCGGATTCTTCCGGAAGCTTCGTATGTTTCAGGTCAGCGCCTAACACACTACCAGTGAGGCTGCCTATCATTGCGACCAAAGGCGTTTGCTGGCACAAGTTTGCTTAGGTCAGCAGACCTTCCAACAGCTGCATAAACACCACCAATTCAAAGCAGACTCACAGGCACTGGTGCCTTCACTAAGGGGATAAATGTCGGCTGAAGGGTTTCCGGTCACTTCAGAGGGGATCCGAACACTGGTGTGGGGACCCCCCCACACACAGAGCTTGCTCAGGGATGACACAGTAATATGATATGATGATGTAAGATGATATGATAGAATGTCATATGCTGTAGTATGACTTGCTACTGTATGATATAATGATATGACGTAATATGATGTAATATAACATGTCATATGATGTGATATTATAATATATTATAATGATATAACAGGATGCATATGATACACTAATAGGATGTAATGTAATATATTGATATAGAATCATATCATAGAGTCTGATATAATGATATGATGTAATATGACATAATATAACATGATATAATAATATGATGTGATATTATACTATGATGTAATGATATAAGATATGTGTGATAAACTAATATGATGTAATGTAACATAATGATATAGAATCAAATGATAGAAGATGATACATAGTGTCATATAATAATATGTGATATAACACAATATACTATAATATCCTTTGATATGATATAAGACACGATAGACTATGCTATAATAGAATAACATAGCATAATATAATGATAAAATATGATATGATATATGATACAATAATATGACATAATGTAATATAATGATATACAACCATATGATAGCAGATGATATGATATAGTGTGATATAATAATATGTGATATCGCACAACATAATATATGTTTTCATATAATATAATGATATAAGATGATACGATAGAATATGCTATAATAATAAGACATAATATAATATAATGGTATAATACAATAAATATAACACAATAATATGATATACTACATACTATGATGTAATAGTATATGATATAATATCATGACACCATATAGTATGATACAATAATATGAATGATATCACACACTAATATATATGTGAATAATATATGAATAATACTATGAATAATATATTATAAAATATGAATAATACTATGATATGTGTCTATGATATACTAGTAGATATGATTTACTATGACATAATTAACATAATAAATAATAATATATAATCAATATAATAGATGACCAAATGGCAAATCTTGGTCATTGATCCGGACAGAACCCGTGGACGTTTCATATAAGGTTAAAGCTTACAGGAATCTGCGGAGCGGAGGCAGAGGGGAATCACTGAAATAATTCTAAGAAACCCAAGTGTCGCACCAGCTAATCTGAATAAAGGGCTTATTGGTAGGTGTTTTCCTGAAAAATGTAAAAACATGAACCTCCCTTTGCAAGTTTTGCAACACGTTTGAAACTATGATGAGTCGCACATTAAAAGTTCACAAATATTTTAAAGGAAGAGGCCAATAAGCCGAGGAATGTGTGTCTGTTTTCTGTTTTTCTCACGTTTTAAGGGACTGAATGCTTCTCATGTGTCACTGGAATTGGAGGAAGATTTGGAGATTCTCGGATCCAGACCATGATACTAAGAACCACAGTTCCTTCTTTGTTTCTTCTCTTTTTAAATTTTAAGGTCGGATCATTGATAGGAAAAAAGAAATCCCAGTTCTTGATTACTTTCTTCCACTGGAGGCATTGGCCCGTCCCTGCCTAAGGCCGGAGAAAACCCAGCAAGATGTTTGTGTGATTTGGATTCTGAGGACGTGAGTCACAGTTTCCTTGGGGGGTTTGTTTGTAAGTTTGTAATCTCAGAGTTCAGAGTTTACGACCATTTCCAATGGGGGAGAGGAACGTGGTGGCGGATCCCGAGACACACAGACCCCTCGGGGCAAGAAGACGTGGGCGCAGACGCTGGTGGAAACAGAGTCTCAGGAAATTACGGTAAATCCCTGCTGGTCAGGGGTGCTAAGCCCCAAACACACTCCCGGGAGCCGCTCCGCTGAGAACACAGGCCACGTGGGCGGGAAAGTCTAACGGGTAAGACGGTGTCCTCACAGCAGGAAAGCACAATGTGACCTTGAATCCTAAGGAACACCACCGTGCATTACGATATCACCCTCCTTGCTGAAACCTTAAAGGAACTTGCTGGGTTCTTTTTACACAAATGGTTGTCACGTCATTTTCCCTCGGCCGGATAACCTCTGCGGGTGCCCAGGCGTTAAGGATGCTCCGATTGCCTCTTTCCGTGGTCCCAAATGTCTGCACCACAGACACTCCCGGAGCCCACACGAGGCACCCGGGTCTCCTAAAATCCC
>NC_043717.1:1475195-1529549 GCF_006229205.1 Suricata suricatta | reverse complement strand
TTCCGATTCTGTGTCTCCCTCTCCCTCTGCTGCTCCCCTGCTCACACTGTCTCTGTCTCTCAAAAAATACTAAAAAACTCATAAAAAAACAAATGGAAAAACCCGAGGGTGAGACCAAGCTCAGAGAAGTGAAAGCAAAATGGCCAACGCTTCAAGTTTTAAAAGCCGCAGAGCCAAGGATGAGCCGTTTCCAAGCCCCAGGAGGGAGGTCCGGACGAGAAGGCTGAGTCAGATGGGAAGAAACAGCCGTTGCTGGTGTTGTAAGACTCACAGAAGACGTCCATTCTCCCCTGCGGAACGCGTGCCTTGAAGAGTAAACACAGACCCGAACATCCAAGGGACTCGGCCGACATCCAGAAAGCGAGGTGAAGTTAAATTATCCAGAGGGGCAGGTTCAGGCCGCCGCCCAAGCAGCCGGCGGGACGCGGAGTGGGCGTCCAGGCAGGACCAGGAAGGCGGGAAGTGGGGACAATGTCTTCAAGGCGCGGAAGGGGACGTGCAGACTGGCGGGCACGGTGCCCCGGGTGCATCCATCCTGAGTCTGGAGGAAACAGCCAGCGTGTTTCCTGCACTGCCCACCAACGCCGTCCACGTCGGAAGAAGACAGAGGTGAGGCGCGGCGGGCCTCATCCACGCCCCTGCCTCCACGGCCACGGCCACCAGCACTAAAGCAGTGACGTATCACAGGGTATAAAGCCGGTGGAAATCACATCAGACCTGAGGACGGTTTGGAGGGACACACGGAGAAGTCGGCGTGAACACAGGTAACGCATCTAGTTGATGGTCAAAATAACAGACAGTGAGAACACAGCTTCGTCTTCCAAAAAAGAAAGGGGGCAGGAGCTATAAAAATAAAAACTTAGGTGTGAGCAAACAGAGTTAACAGAAAGAAGGAAACAGATATCTCTGAGAAAGTACAAGGGGCGCCCGGGGGGCTCAGTCCATTGAGCATCTGACTTGGGCTCAGGTCGTGATCTCACGGTTCGTGGGGTGGAGCCCCGTGTCGGGCTCTGTGCTGACAGCTCAGAGCCTGGAGCTGCTTCGGATTCCGTGTCTCCCTCTCTGCCCCTCTGCTCAAGCTTTGTCTCTCTGTCTCTCTCTCTCTCAAAAATAAATAAACATTAAAAACTTTTAAAAAAGAAAAAAACACAGAGCACAAGATTTAGAAGGATCATCACGTCTCCAACTGATGGAAATGGACCGACGTTATCTCTTAATCCCTTTGAGCTCCTAAGATCTCGGTGACAATAATCAAGGTCTTTGCCGTCTGCAAAGGTCTGAAACTAGTAACAGACAAACACGTAGCAGGAAGAAGCTAGGCACGAAGAGGCAGACACAAGAAAGTCAATAACCCTATTTGGAGACAAAGTTGGTGTAGCCGCATTCATATGGAGCAAAGCCTCTAAGCAATTAAGAGCTACAAGTTAGCACAAAGTTATGTACAAATGTCTAAAAGTGTCGCTAAAAGGTTACAAAAATATCCAACTTCTCTGCACCTGCTAGCCTGCTCCGTCCATAACGCAAACCCAAGAATTCGTTGTGCACCCCCCCTCTGCCTTCCGCAGCTCCTAGCTCGGGGCGAATCCTGCCTTCAAATGAGACATAACCTCTTTTACTTCTCTCATTTTTAATTTTTTTTTTTGTCTTGCTGCCTTCTTCTTTCCCCGGGAAGAGGTGTGTGCCTCCAAGGCTTGCACCGTCCGGCCAGCCCTCTGCCCGGCGACCAGGAAAACACGACCGAAATCAAAACCAGATGCCTGCAGCCTTGAGCTACCCTCCCTTTCCCCTTCCCTCCATCTCACTCTACGTGTCTTCTAACATGCGTGCAACCCCCCAGGTCCCTTGCACGGCCACCTCTGCTGCCCGTTTGGGGCCACACGGCCTCGGTAGGCAGACCAAGAGATTCCCCGGGTGTGACTCAGCGTAGGAGGCTGAGCTGTCCTTCCGGCGACACTGGAAGAAATGGGACACGGGGACCGGTCTGTACGTACCGATGCGCGCAGGAGCTGAGAAATCATTTCTGTAATTTCCTTCAGCCTTCTTCATCGGCACATGCACAGCCATTGCAGAAACCTCGAACGCAGCCCCCGACACCCGTGGTGTTTGTGCGTCGGATCCTTGTGTGAAATTTGGAGGAGCCTCTGGTCATTGCGGTTTTTGGGACACACAGAAATGCCTTTGGTCTGTGAAGGGAACTTTGCGGTGAGGTCTCCAGACCCGTTAGGACAGTCCTCACGCTCCCTGGGTTTGCATTTATGCTTCTGCACGTGGCTGCAGGAGAAGCAGGTTAATATATAGATTTTGTTAGTGTTTATATTGGTTTTTGAGAGAGAGAGAGACAGAGCGTGAGCCGGGGAGGGGCAGAGAGAGACGGAGACACAGAATCGGAAGCAGCTCCAGGCTCCGGAGCTCGAACTCACAAAACTGTGAGAGCATGACGTGACCTGAAGTCGGACGCTCAACCGACTGAGCCCCCCAGGCCCCTGAAAAGAAAATTTAACCAACAAATCCCTCGTTTTCTACAGGCAGTGGGCAAAGCCTCCTGTTGCAACCAGACCTGTGCAGGTCAACTCTTTTCCTCTATTATTTTCCTGAATGTGAGCTTTGTCGTCCTTGGGAGCCAGAGCACAGTGGGGAGCCTGTGACTTTTCTAGGAGAGACTGAAGCCTATAAACAAATCCCCAGCCCCTCCCCAGTCGTGGCCCGTCCGTTTGACCCAAAAGGATCGTCAGGTCTGTATTAATATTGATGGCACACTCTTAAAATTTCCTGCTTCCCCCCCAGCAAAGAAATTAACACATGGATTCTTAAACATTTTCATTTAAAAACAATGTAAACCGGGGGCCCTGAGTGGGTCCCTTCAGCTCTGGTCCTGATCTCGAGGTTCGTGGGTTCGAACCCCACATCGGGCTCTGTGCTGACAGCTCAGAGCCTGGAGCTGCTTCGGATTCTGTGTCTCCCTCTCTCTCTGCCCCTCCCCTGCTCGTGCTCTCTGTCTCTCAAAAATGAATAAACATTAAAAAAATTTAAAAGAAAAAACAAAAAGCAAGACAAGCCAGCTGTCAGGAGATAGAGAGCTTTTCCTGGTCCATCTCTGACTCTCTCTCTCTCTTTTTCCTTTCTAGTCACAGTCTTTGGACCCGGGTGGTCTTGTTTTCAGGACAATACAGAATATTTTTAACCGTACTATATATAACGGGATGAACAGCATTGGGTGTGTTGGGAGTTGACTTTGCCCGGCGTCCGCGGAGAAATCTAGTTCAGCCACACCCCGTAAATAAAAAACACGTCCTGCTTGGTTTCGCTACAAAATTAGGACCGCCATGTTTGTTTTACCTCATGTGAACTTTCAAGTCGTTCTGCAGCGTATGAAGCACGTTAAAAAGAAGGAAAAAGATCCCGTCGAACAAAAACAATGTTGAGGCACAGACATCGTAAACTTCCAGCCAAGAAATGTGTCTTGACCAGACTGCACCGGTAGAAATTCCATTGACCTAGTTCAGAAAGGCTAATATTCGCAAATTCTGGATGCCTCTGGGGGTTAAGAATCTTTCAAACACCAGATGCCTTCCCGTCATGTAAAAGTGAATTTAATTGTGTGGCGTATCGTCCAAATCCTTTTGGTTAACAATGTCCTGGCATTTGTTAAAGCACATCTTGAAAAGGAGCATTGATGGGGGTGATTTTGCGGCTTCTCTTTAATGAGTAGAAGTTACTGTTGGGAGATATTGCTCCTTACACGGACCTGAGATGCTTTTCTCTTCTTCCTTGTCTTCTATTGTATTTTTACAGCTTGACGTATGGTTTTATTCTGTTTTGGTTCCAGGAACGTTCACGTCCCCTTGGGGTAAATCTTCTTTGTCCAGCTCCCCTAGGGTGATGGGAAGCATGGCCGACCTTCCCCAAGCCGTGTAGACGAGGGCTTGGCACAACCTTGAGGATGAGCTTCCAGCCCTACGCACCAACGGTGTTGCCTGACTGCCGGGTGCCAGACACCCGGTGACGGCTCATGGAAGCCGCCTTCCCTCACCGCGATGACAGATACGCCAAATCCCCAACGGGGGCCTCGACAGAGGAGTAAAACACACTCACGTTGAAGAGACCACCAGCAAAGCGACACTGAACACAAACGGACACCAACCATCATGGATTCCTGCCACGAATCACAGCAACGGAAGAGGAGAACGTGCTGGAAATAGGAACAGTCCCTTGGCGACATGCGTGTTCGGATCTGGTGGCCAAGGAAATCCAACTCTCGTGTTTGTCGCCTGCATATTCAATGTCAGGCTGGCCCTCGGCTTCCGGTGACACGTTTTGGAGCCTAAAGGTTTCTGGGAGCAGCCAGACCTGCCCATCCCAGAGCACACAGTTCTTGATCTCGGAGTTTTGAGTCTGAGACCTACATTGGGTGTAGAGAATACTTTAAATAAGTAAAAAAAAAAATTTAAAGTCAGAAATCTGGGCTCAGACACACGCACACAGACGGAACGCCACATAAACACAGAAGCAGAGTTTGGATGATGTGACGGTGACCCAGGAGTTCCTTAAACTGGGTCCAGGGTACAGAGCAGATGCTCCTTGTGGTGCTTGTGTACAGCCTCCTCGGAAATGAATACAAACAGTACGATTTCTGTTGTTTGCTTTTAACCATAAGAAAAGGAGTCGGTTACAAGGATGAAGTATGTACATCAGGGCTTGCGTTTTTCAAAAATTGTTTAATGTCTATTTATTTTTAATTTTTTTGTACATTTATTTATCACTGAGACACAGAGAAAGAGCCTGAATGGGGGAGGGGCAGAGAGAGAGGGAGACACAGAATTCGAAGCAGCTCCAGGCTCCGAGCTGTCAGCACAGAGCCCGACGGGGGGGCTTGAACCCACGAGCCGTGAGATCATGACCTGAGCCGAAGCCGGACGCTTACTCAACTGAGCTCCCGGGGCGCCCAGGGCATGCTTAACAGCAGACATAAAATGGAATGAAGAAAACGGCCAATGCCGGCAGGTGACTTCCCAGAGTCAGGCCCTCACAAGGAGCAGCTCACCGACCAGTCCCCAAGTCTCTAGTCGTACGGCATGTGCGTCCCCTTGGTCACCCGGTTCAGGGACGTTGCCCAGAGGCAGTCTCCTTGTTGCTGCTCCTGGACTCAGGATGTACCCCTTCCCAGACAGCCGAGGTGGGGGTTCCCCTCCAGGTCCCCCAAGGACTCAAGGGGGTTCCACGGGGACGTCCCTTCGGGCCGGATGACTTCCCACGTGCCCGAGGCCGGAGGGCCCTCCTGTCCATGTCCCGAGCCCAGCGATGATGTGCAAGACCTCGTCTCTTCGTCCTCCTGCGACTGCAGACCACCGACCTTGCAGAGGACTCTGGGAAGCACGTGGCTGAGGCACGGATGCACTCTCTCAGAGGGACAGCAGCCTGACCCCTTCCGCGGCAGCTCCGGGCAGCCGCGTTGGGAGTCAGTGCTGGGAGGCGGCTTCCTGAGAGGGTCCCCACCCCGGCCGGCTGGTGTGTGGGAGGGAGCTGCCCCAGGCTGCGGCCGTGATGGGCTGAACAGGTTTGGAAGCGGTTGTGCTGGCTGCCTGTTGCCGTGGCTACAGGACAAACAGTCTCCTCCCAAGATTGTGGGAGCCTTTCCTTCTCCCTCCAAAGTGTGATTCAGGGAGCAGGCATGCCGGGCAGGCTGGCAGGGCCCGGGCCCGGAGCCTTCACTTGTTGGCCGTGCCTTCACTCAACTACCTACCGAAAAGTGGGGTCAACAGTGTGAGTCCTTTGGAAGACGGTGTGGAAACACTGGTGTGTCACGTGTGACGTGGACCCAGACATTCCTTTTCTTACGTAACACTTCATACGTAAAATGTATCAAACATGTTATATGACACACGCTAATTATAAGTGTGCAGTAAATTCACACGTATTTCTAAATATGCAATACATTATATAATAACTTAAATGTAACACATAGTAGGTATATACTCTATTATACATAGATTATATTTTATACGTATAATGTACACATTAAATACAAACATATTGAATGCATAGTGTATGTGCATATATTATTCATATGTACTATATAATATATTACACACATATTAAATATAAATATATATTGAACACATGTATACGTGTATGTATAGAACACATTTTATATATGAAATTTTATGTATAAAATAGGTGAGACTTACATATTATATTACACACACATTAAATATAAATGTACATTAAATTCACATACATGTGTATAAACTTTATATGTAAAATATATAATATATATTATATTACACGTCTATTAAATGTAAATATGTAAGGTGTACATGTATGTGTATATATAGAACACATATTATTGTATTTTAATTTTTTAGAACACATTTTATATATATAATTTTGTATGTAAAGTGGATGATACTTATATGTTCTATTACAAACATAAGAAATATAAAATATTAAATTCATGCATGTATGTATACATAGAACACATTTTATATGTAAAATTTTATGTATAAAATAGATGATACTTATTATGTTACACACACATTAAATATAAACATATATTAAATACATATGTAGAATGCATTATATGTAAAAATATCTATATAAAATATGTAATACATATTACGTACATTACATATAAATATATATTAAATGCACGCTACGCACACACATATACTGGTGTATTTGTTTCTACAGTTTATATGTGCATATGTGATTACCATTTACTGGATATTTGTACATTTTTCTTGTTGCCCTTTTCTGTATGCCTATTTGTTGTTGTATTTTATGTGGAAACAAATCCAGGGCAGGCTGGCATGGCAGGATGCAGGTGACATGATCTGCTCCTTTGGCCTCATATCAGTAACTTTCAAATATCTAAACAAATGGTGTCAGCATAAATTCCTTAGTCATCCCCCCCATGTTTATATATAATCATATAAATAGACACTAAGAGGGATATCTGGTCGGCTCAGCTGGTGGAGTGTGTGGCCCTGTATGTCGGGGTTGTGGGTTTGGGTCCCACGCTGGGTGTGGAGATTATCTTTCAGGGTGCCTGGGTGGCTCGGACTGTTGAGCATCCTAATCGTGATTTCAGCGTAGATTATGATCTCAGACTTCGTGAGTCTGAGCCCTGCATCAGGCTCTGTGTCAACACTGCAGAGCCTGCTTGGGATGCTCTGTCTCCCCCTCTGCACCTGCACCGCCCTAATTCTCTCTCTCTCTCTGTCCTCCTCCCTTACTCAAATTGTTTCTATCTCTCTCAAAATAAACTTTAAAATTTTTTAAACCTGTCAAAATAAGTAAATCAATAAACGCACAATAACAAATCTATATAAATACATTTGTACATATCAACCGCATAACATGATAATATCTTTAATGCATGTGTATAATATATAACACATATATCCTTACATACATAATTCATATAGCATAACAAACCATTTAATATATTAAATATACATAATAATTATACAGTAGTTACATACATGTATACACACATAGAAGTGTATCAATGTATTTGTTGCTATTGTCGTTTATATGTGCCTGTATGGATACATCTTCTTCATTGATATGTATGTATTTGCTATTATTTATTATGTGCATTTTTGTTGTATATTGTACATGTATATGCATGAAAAGTATTCTGTTTGTATAACATTGTTTATATAATTAACTTTACCATTGGTTTTTCATGTGAGTTCTGTGTAATATACTGTGATTTGTTACTAATCACAATGAACAGATACGTACATACTTGTTTCTATATGTACGTAGCATGTGCACGTCTGTTGTGGTTTATTACATATACCAGTACCTCTGTCTGTTTTCACTGGGCTTCTCACTGTTATCTGTGCATCTCCACATATTCGCTGTTGTGTGCTCATGTCTGGGACTGTGCTGTGTCCGTATGGTTGCTGGAATTGCAGCTTCTTATATATGCCTGTGTACGTGGACTGTTGTTGATTTATGTATGTATACACATCTGTTACTATTACATCTGTGTAGGTTCATGTGCTAGTTACAAGTACGTGATGAGGGTCGCCTGTGTGGCTCAGTCAGTTGAGCGTCTGACTCATGATTTCGGCTTAGGTCATGATTTCACAGTTCCTGAGTTCGAGCCCTGCATCGGGCTTTGTCCTGGCGATGCAGTCTGCTTGGGATTCTCTCTCTCCCTCTCTCTGCCCCTCCCCGGGTCACAAGCTCTCTTGCTCTCAAAATAAATAAACTTAAAAGAGAAAAAGCAAGAGAAGGGTCTCAGCACCCTCCAGAAGAGCAGACCAGACAGGGTCAAGGACATCCAGAGGTGGACATTGTTGGAACCGAGTTCAAGTCTATCCCCTGGAGGAGCCATAATACATGTTTGTCAAAGAAAAATCACAATCGCTCTTAAGGGTAGAGCTAACCCCGTCTTCCCGAGCGGGAGCCGGGCACTCATTACCAGCATCTGCCCTGAGAATGAGCACTTCTTTCTAAGGGGGATGAGTCTCAGGACACGAGACCGCTCTGCAGGGTGTTGAGGGAGGGAGGTCAGTTTGAGACACGGGTCTCCGCGGGCTCAATGCTCGGCGTCCCTGTATTGTTTTCAGGAGCCAGTCTGGCTCGCCTTCCAATTGAATCTGGTTCACGATTGCACAATTTCTCATAAACTAACAATGGAAATTAGCAATGAGTTCAGTTCTGGCCTTGGCTTTAAAGGCAGATAATTTTCTGGGACGGTGGTTTCCAACATCATCAGAAGCATAAGAGTTGGGGGGACTTGTTTTCCAACCCGTGTTGTGTTTGCATCGGTCGTCGCAAAGGGATCAGGAAAGACTCCCCTTCCCCTTCCCGCGTGTGGTTTCCAACAAAGAAACAGACTTGAAATGTTGATCCACTTTAGACCCTGTTTATTCAGCTGCAGAAGAAACCCAGCTCAACTGAACCCAAACAACAGAGATGGAAGCCTTGCATTTCCCTGGCATTGTTTCCTGAGGCTCTTTTGCAAAAGTGGAGAAGGACGCAAAGTCAACACGAGGGAACTGTCAAAACGTAACGTGTCTTAGAAGCTCTCCTGAACGGTTCACATGTATCCCGTACTTTTCTATTTCACCTGCATGAAAACAAACTTGCCCTGGACTGCGGTTTACAGTAGCACTACTGACATATGCGACCAGATCATTCCGGTGGCTGGGGACTGTCCTGTGCCCCCTACGAAGAAATATCACCCCCCAGATTGCACTGTCCAACTACTAAGAACCACTTGACACGCCCCAATGTCATTCTTCACTGGACTCGGGCATCGACATTTGCTAAAAATATGCGTCTTGGTTTCACAACGGAAAACCAACAGGGATACTTCTTTCCAGAAATCCCTTTGGGGCTGTGGTTTTCCCAGCACTCCCCAAGGCATGCTTGTCTTCAGGGAAGGTGGTTGTCCTGAATGTGACACGCAGAACGTCCTCCGTGACATCCACTGGTCCTCTCCTTCTAGCAGGCTGGGAGTGTCGCCCTGACTTGGCCCACAGCCTGGTCTTCATCCGCCTCCAGTGGTGGTGACCTGCTGACCTTTCTGCCTCTGAGCCCACTTCTGCGTGTACCTTCCGACCACACCACCGCCAGCTGGTCTCCAGGATTGATGGCTGCTCAGCACTTCAACTTCACTGATGCAAAACGGTTCCAGAGCTCACTACCTCCATGGCTCTGTTCTCACCAGGGAGGACCCTGGTAGAAGAACCATTGTGTTCTCTGAGGGGGAGCTCTGCAGAAAGTCCTGGTAGACTCTTGAGTCATCACTATTTGTCCCAATGCTGCATCAGAGAAGTTTCCAGTAGGTGCCCTGCATTCACAGCTACTGTTGCTGCATGCACAGACCAACACGCACAAGTGTGCATCGCACATGTTTCCCCACCATCGCTGACATGCACATGACATCCTCCCCAAATCCGCCAAATGCACCCAATGCCTCGACATCAACAGCACTCAGGGAACGGTGTTCTATCTCTCCTGTAATGAGTCATGGCCGTTCAAATTTTACTCAGTTGACTGTTGATCCAGACTGTCCCCCAAAGTCTTCAGATGCTTGCGGTCTGTCTAGGATCCGGACCCCCCAAGGGTTCAACAACAGAGGCTTCCTGGAATCCCATGGCCCATTTCCAATCTAAGGTGAAAGACATGTCAGGACCACGTCAGCCTGAGAGATCTTAGCCGGTCTAATAAAACCAACGAAAACGCCCCTGTCAATGAAAGATTGTGATGTGTATCCAGCTGTATCCCCCAACACGTTGCCTTAACCTCCCAGGAAATCCTTCCAAGCAAAAGCGTGATTTTCGTGTTTGTTTCTCCTTTGCCCTTCCACAGCAAAGGTGTTGAATGGAAAATGTGGATCCAAACACACAGTGAGGAGGAGTTGTTTGTAGCCATCTACAGTCTACACAAGTCAGGCCAGCAAGACAGACAACACACCACCGAAAGCGTTTGCCGCGAGCCGGAGAGTCAAGGTCATCGCGTCAGACCAGGAGGAATGTCTGGTGCTGAGTCACCTTCACAACAAGTGTGACGCCCGTTCTTCAGCCCTGCAGAATGTGAGAGTGGCCAGCGAGCAGGGATGAGATGTGGCAATCACGCAGGAGACTCGGCCCCTTGGCGTGAGGTGAGCTGTCCCCTTACCAGGCGTAGACCCTTAGTGAAGGATGAGGTCCTCCGCATCACAAGGCTCCCACCTCATCACAGAGGCAAAGGCAGGACCACTGCTCTTGCCTGAATGTGTGCCAATAGCTCCTGCATTCCATCCGTCCCAGGCAGGGGCTTGGCATATGGAAATGAACCCCTTGTTCCATGCCCCCGGGGAGCCCAGAATTACACGGCGCCTACAAATGCAGCCCCAAATCACACATCTTTGTGTTCTGATCATAGCCTTTCTTACGAGTCTCAGGATGCTCTCCAGGCAGCTGGGAATGCAATTAGCATGTTTACGGTACATAAAGGAACACGTCCAAATCCTTCCTGGCTTCCGTCCACATCGCGGGCTGCTCCTGTCCCCCGCACCCCGCCTCCAGGCCTCACACTCCTCGGTCTGTTCCACACTCCTGTGAATCAGCGTGAACGTAACGGCTGTTGAAGAAGGTCCCGAGGTCTTCTTGGCTGACAAGGATGAGAGCTGTCGGCAAGAAAAGGAAGAAAAAACATCCTTCTAGTGTTATGGATGTGCATGGATATATTCCTAGAAACAGAAGTGATCAGGCAGTTCATCATCCAAACTGAGATGGCAAGGGGGCGCTTTTCACCAGTGTGGGGTCACACGTATAAATCGGTACTGACCTCGGCAAGCAAGGACACGCCGCCAAGAGTAGAGAAGAAAATGGAATGGGTGGTGGCACACTGGGACATTGGTCAGCCAGAAAGTGGAAGAAAAGTCTGAAACATGCTACAGCACTGATGAATCTCAAAAATATTATGTAAGTGGAAGGAAGCCAGGCACAAGGGACCATATATTTATAAGATTCCACTCATAAGAAGTGCCCAGAATAGTTAAATCCCAAAAGAGAGAAAGACAAGCGTTTGCTTCAGGTGCAGAGAATGGGGAATGACTGGTAATGAGGACGTGGTGTCTTTGAGTTGGGCGAGGAGGATGAGAACGTTCTGGAACTAGACAAGGGCAGCGTGTGCACAACCTTGTGAATGCACTAAATGCCAGTGACTTGCGCCCTTCGGTTCATTTTGTGTTTTGCGAATTTCGCCTCCATGAAAACAGAAAGGGAATGAAAGTATGGTGAGCTTTTCATGTGCCACTTTGAGGGTCCACAAATGCAATATCCCAATAATCCATATTCTACTGGGTTTTCGTGAAGGGTTTCAGCTGAGAACCATCGCCCCGGCTGACCAGCATGGCACCATTCACATCGTATCCCCCGAAGGTATCTGTGTGCATCCAGAAGTGGATCTGCCTCTTTCTGCCTCGTTTGGCACCATCCTGCCCACCACCCCTCTGCAACTGCTCAAGGAAACCTCCCAAGAACCCAAGTTACTTCCTTTCTTCCCTGCACAGCTTCAGCTCCTTGCACCTGCTACCTCTGGGGTCTCCGCTGGTAGTGGTGCAAGATACATATGCTCACCTGAATTGCTCGGAAATGAGGAAATCCACACACTGAACCAAAACACTTGAATCACCAAGGGAGACAGCTCATCATAATCAGTAACGTTGTGGGGCACGTTGCTCCGGGAGTCACGTTTCTTGACCAAGTGGCTCAGCCGTGTGATCTTAGGAAGAGAAAGATGCACCTTGACCTTTCCATGGTAGGTGGTGCCTTCCTCTCGGGTGGAGATCCATCAGAAGTGACCATCGCAATGTGGCAAAAATACTCAACCCCTTGTTGTGGGCTAAGGGACACTGGAGAGATCACTCATTCGTTTGTACTAAGTTGGCCATTGCAATTAAGCTGACGGAAAGGCTGATTAGGATAGCTTTGGCATTTTCTGGGATTCCAGCCTGCAACTGTGTATTGCGTATCTATCTTCAGCACCGTTTGGAAAAGGGAGACACATTTCCCTTCAATTAGCTATGACTCTGGATTTCCACAGAAACACACAGATGTTTGTACAAAAGGCAGAAATCATCCCAAGAAATTCCGGCAACATTTGGGTAACCGAATCTTTAATGATTTTTTATTTTTCGCAATCAGAGGCATTCAATATCAAGATAGCATGAACGCTGCTGTCTACACGGTATTAGAGAGAAGAGAATCCTTGTTCAGATAGCAGCTGCAGTCAGGGCCGTGCCATAGCTTGGCTCGAAATGCTTACCAGATGCCGTGATGTCATCTGATACCGCAAACACCCACAGTGCCCTTCCTTTGTTTAGGCTTAACCCATATTTGTGGACCCATGTCAGAAGAATACACATGGACACCTCAGTTCATGCATGTTAAAACAATTCTGGCAATGGGCTCAAATTCGTATTGAGACTTGCTAACATTTATTAGCAAACCTACAAGCACTCTCCAATAGCCAACAAAATCAGGATAGTCTGAAGTTTACGGACATAATTGTGTCTGTGTCTCATACCCAGTGGCCAAAGGTGTAAACAACCATGTGCATGAAAGATACCTTCAAACGCTAATTGGAAAAGACTTTTCTTGCCTGGCAATGGAAATCCTGAAATTGCTTCCCTAAGAAAGGGCACGGTTACAGAATGGGAAGAACAGAGCACGGGAGAAAAGTGGAAGAAGCAAATGCATTTGATTTATAAAGTTTAAACTTAAAACAATTAGGACGTCATATTCATGCACTAGAGGGAGTGGGTCTTCCCAGTGACCGGTGAGATGTCACCTTGGCATGAAGCACCTAGTCTTTGGTCAAAGTTGAAGATGGAACATCCCCGTGAGCAAACAATTCTGTGCGAGTGTGTCTGGTGTTATTTTCCAAAGAGCAGGCTCCATGCACATGTTTGCAGAGTGTACTCTTGGGAGAGTGTGAGCTGGATTTCTGAAAAAACCCAAGAAGGTTCAACATTTCCCCCAGGAGAATGTCCGCAGGCCTGGACACACTTAACCATCGCCCGCTTATTTTAGAAAACTCAGAAAGGATTATTGAAACAGATTGCAATGTTGAGCCAAATTTATAAATGTTCCTAAGCTGTTTTCAGTAACCGAAAAAGATGCTGAAGCAGTAAAAACAACGAAGCTGGAAATGTTGCTGGGATTGACCCCTGACTCCCAAATGGGGAAAGAAGTTGTGAATATTTAGGAAAAAGGAAAATGTAAGATCTTAACTAACAAAATGAGGAAGAGAACTGTCAAATGAAAGCATTTTATCTATCCGTGTATCTACGTATCTATGTATCTATCTATCTATTGATTGGCCTATCTATCCATTCACTCATTTCAAGAGTATTTTATTTTATCATTTGAATATATTTAATGTTGCATTATTTTTAGGTGTACAACATAGTGATTTCACAACTTTATACATTATGCTATGTTCACCACAGTGTAGCTAACATCCATCACCATGAAATGCTATTACAATCCTATCGACTATATATTCCCTGTTCTGTGTCTTTTATTTCCATAAAGGAAATTATTTCAAAATGAACATCCTTAAAGCTTTGGAAAAAATCAGATGCCAAAAAAAAAAAAAAGCCTGACCAAGAACTCTTACCAGCTATGACCTCAGAGTCTTGGGTGAATTTAAAATGTACTCATTCATCCAAGGAAGACAGGGCTTGAGATTCAGTGCATCTGTTGCACAGTTGCCGTAGTCCTAGGATATATCAGCCAATGTGACACCTATATGCAGAGTCTAATCAAGAAGGAAATGGAGCATGTAGGTCAAGGTGAGACCCTGTGGCTGTCTGAGTAGTTTGGGGCATGATGACTATTTGGAGAAAGGAGATACCCTTAAAGTGCGATATTGATTCATTCTTGCAGAAGAAAGCCATAAGGACAGAGTAGACTGGATGTCCCGACCGGTTCTGCACATGGAGATATGACACATGATGATTTTGCAGTAGGCAGCTCCTTACCTGTTATTAAGTATCAGGGAAAGAGAAACCGTAGGGAATCGAGTGAAGACACAGGAGAAGCAGACTTGGCCGCTTGGAGTCTCAACTGCAGCCAAGCGCGTCGAAACTCTGGATGCGACTGGATAGTGAGACACTGGCCAGTAAAACGCTGTAATTAGCTCACATTCAGAGGTCACTCAAGTTGCCCAAAGTGACATAATATGGAGAAATTTGGGAAGACGCGCAGAGTTAAGGTTTTCTCACGAAAGCCCAGAGGGTTTCTGCTTTGGGAGTCCGCTGTCTCAAGCCAACCCCAGGACTCCGTGTGGACTCACAGAGTCTCAACTGTCAGACAAGACCTTCCAAGGGAAGCTTCCAGAGAGACAAAAAGTGCACACGGACCACAGGATTTCTCTGGAAACGTTTCTGTTAGGGGATTCATAAAAGCTGAAGTCACATGAGCTCCTTTGGGGTCCCAGGCCCCCTGCCCCACCCCAGGGGTGAGTCTGGTGACCGACACACTTCCTGAGTCAGCACCACGCCCCCCATGATTGTCCAAGAGCATGAAAAGCATCCCTTGTACTCCCCCACCCGGCCCCAGCCAAAGGAGTCTAAAGCAGCTTTATTCAAAAGTCATGACTGTGGCCTCAGCCCCGGGAATTCTAGAGATGCATTTCCTTTCCACAATTGCCAGAGAAATTATATCTGGTGGTCAAAACCTAGAACTCACGACAATTAAGCCATTGTTCTTTGCAACTCTGAAAGGATATCTAAACATGCACTTTTCCTAAATGCATTGTTTTAAACATAGTTGTTTTCTCTAAAGATGGTGGTGACCGAAGCTAAATCACAGACTTGCCGCTTCCTCAATGGAAAGCTGTTCTTTTGTGCACACGGAGAAGCGTTCTTCCCCCAGCACTCGCTGTGGCTACGGAATGCCACTCCAGGTGTGCGTGGTCGGCCAAGCTCATGCACTGAAGGAGACATCGGAGGATGCATCAGACATGCTGAGCTGCAGTCAGCTCGATTCACACAAACGATCACACGGAAAAAGGGAACAGTAGCCTACATGAGTGCCTTTGGCATTCATGGAGGGCAGAGGAAACACCTTGGTGTACAGGGCTGTTGCGTGTCCATCCCAGAACAGCGGGGCTGTGAACCTGAGTTTCCGGGCTTTTCCCATTACATGGGTGATTTCCTAAAGTTGACTCCCCCTTGTATGAAGTCATTGATCATGCACCACACAGGGTGCTTATCCAGAATAAAACCTGTGAATGTGGAAGCCTTGAATGACTACATGCTGACGTAACTTTCCCTAGTAGACATAAATAGATATAGGTAGAAAGACAGATACATAGCTACATAGCTCAGAGATAGTTTGATAGATAGATGATCAATGAATGGGTAGGATAGATAGGTAGATTGATCAATGGACAGATAGATAGATGATTGATCGATGGGTGGACGGATGAATGGTCGGATAGATGTATAGCTAGATCAGTGGATAGGTACATAGTAGATGATGCATAGATGGACAGATGGAGAGATAGATGGACAGATGGTAGATCAATGGATACATAGATGATGGTTGTATGCATAGGTGATAGATTGCTAGATACGTGATAGGTCAAAGATGATATACATATGATAGATGATAGATAGGCAGGTAGATAATAGACGAGAGAAGAGGGGTATTTTCTGGGTCTCTCTTGTGCTGTTGTCCCCATCTTCTGCAGTAGTGCATGCTCTTATACTCAAATCACGCTTCCAAAATGTGAGGTGTGAGCGCAGAAAAGGGTCCCGCACAGCCCAAACAGGCACAGTCCATGGGGTACTTGCATTTGGCCAGAACTAAGCACCCACTTTAACATGGCAGCCCCCGAGAGCCCCCAAGCCCTCCTCTCCGTGACACTGTCTTGCAGCACAGTTCATCTGGTGTCAAGTCCAAGGGCATTTTACCAGGGAATCAATCCCCCGACAATGTGAGCAAAACACGAGGTCTCCGACCCACGAAGCTGGACACAGCAAGGAGCAGGTCTGCGGGTCCTGCAGGCATAAATAACTCTGTGTCCACACAGAGGAAACCAGTAAGAAATAGTTCTCTACGTCTCTACTGTCTCCTTAGCAAAAGGAAACACTGAAGATTAGAAGTCACAGCCTACACCTGTGCCCCCGAGTTCTCCCCGACTCCTGGGGAGGGGCAGAAACGTCCCCTGAAACGGCATAGTCAGGCCTCATCAGACCCTCTGCACGGCCACTCGCCCAGGCAATGCTGCATTGCTTCCTTTGTGGCGGATAAACAAACATGATGAGTTACAAATTCCATGTGACCCACTGATAGGAAGTCATGGGTTAAACAGCCAGAGAGATCATGACTTAACCCAACCCTCCTAGAGGAATACAGCTTGTGGGTGCGTTACACAGTCGACACAGACATCTCACCGATCTGGAGGCTGGGAGTCCAAGGTCCAGGTGCCGCCATGCTTGATTCCTGCCTAGCGCCTTCTTCCTGGCTTGCAGACAACTTGTTGCGTGCCCGCGTTGTAGACAGAGAGACCCACAGAGAGAGACGGTGTCTATTCCTATAAGGACATCAATTGTATTGGATCAGGTCCTCACCCCGTTGCACCTTAACTATGCCCTCAGCCCAAGACCACCCATGCTGGGCATTGGGGCATCACTCCATAACTCTGCAGGGAGGTGGGGAAAGAACAGTCAGCCCGTATCAGACGGAAATCACTACCCAACAGCAAACATTCTGTGTACTCAGCGAGGCTTCCCGCCCAGTAAGGAGCTTCACGAAATGTCTGGGCAATCTGTCAGAAGCACAAAAAGAAAAGACCTCTCCATGAGGTGGCCCACCTCAAATTTCTGTCTCAAATTTTGTTTTTCGATTTCCTTTCGCACACAGGTTTGATGTAGAAGGAAGCCCTTTGCGTGAGTTTATCCTTGGTCAGTTTGTCGAGATCTTTCCGAACAAGGTGTGTGGCTTAGATTAGTTGGGTATTTTGGACCCAAAAGGGGCTCAGCAACAAGCAACCAAGAAAGGTGCTGGTTTGCTGGTTTGTGGGTGGGGCTGGGCAGAGAGAGGGAGAGAGAATCCCAAGCAGGCTCCATGCTGAGGCCGGATGCGGGGCTCAATCTTTCAACCCTGATATCATGACCTAAGCAGAAATCAAGAGTTGGACACTTGACAGACGGAGTCACCCAGGTGCCCCTGACTGGGTTTTAATGTGAATGTTCACAGTGATGGGTATGTGTGATACCAGGACAGACATTGAATTTGCAAGTGCATCAGACAGAGCCATTGAAGGTCACCACCAGTCATCGATGACTAATGGACATTTGCCCACCTCCCTGTGTCCCAGTGGAGTCTTCTTACAGTGGAGTCAGGTGTCAAAGCTTCCAGAACTTTCTTCCAGATGTGTGCAGCCTTTTAAAGTCTTCCAAGGGCACCCGGGTGGCTCGGTTGGTTGAGCATCTGACTTCAGCTCAGCTCATAATCTCACAGTTTGTGGGTTCGAGCCCCATGTTGGGCTCTGTACTGACAGCTCAGAGCCTGGAGCTGCATTGGATTCTGTGTCTCCCTCTCTCTCTGAAAAACAAAGAAAAGATTAAAAAATTAAAAATAAATAAAATGAAAGGTCTGGCAGCTCATCTGGTGGGTTTCCCAAGCTCCTCTGAACCAGGGAGAGTGGTGACCAACTAAAGTTAGTGCAAGTGATTCCTTTGCGGAGTCCAGAGGACATAGTGCCTTTTGGGTACCTGCATGGTGGGTCCTTCAACCCCCATGTCGGTAGCTTCTCCAGGCCCATGCAGGGACCAGACTTGTCCTCCTGGGCTCAGGAGGAGGCTTCAGACTCAGAGGGTGTTGGTGCACGAGGAGAGGCTGGTCTGGGCAGCACAGGGACTCAGCCACGCTCCGTGTCCGTGCACATGGGTGACGGTGGGGACCTCGCTCAGCCTGGGTGTCTGTGTGCATCTTCAAAAGTCTCTCCTCCGACTGGAGCCTATTTTTTAGCTCATTTTTTGCTCGCTCCCTAAACTGCAGTTTCAAATAACAATGAAGAGATCCGGCTTGCAGATCCCAGCGGCCTATGGTTTTAGCTTGAGAACCAAGACGTTCAAACTGGTCCCACACGAGAGCCTGAAGTTTATGTGAAATTCGATCCTCACCTCCCAACACGTTTCCAAGAGGAAAAAAAAACCCTGTTTACCACCTAGAATTCCAACAGATAGATGTGAAGTTGCTTCAATGCCCAGAGAGCTGGTCTCAAAACGCACACCACAACGTCTTCCAAAAGGATATGTCTCGTCTGTAAATATGCCATGACGCGTGTTGGCAAGGGACTTCTCCCCAGGGCATTAAGATTCTGCTGCAGGTTTTCATGCACATCCCAGTTAGCATGGCCGAAACCTGCACACGGTCTTGGAAACACAGGCACACTGGGCCTTGAACCCTGACATTGAGTCACCTACACACATCGTCCTCCGGAACTTCACTGGGACCTCCAAGAAAGATAAGACGCACATACTGTGCACGTCCAAGTTTGACATATGGCTAAGCTCCGAGCTGGATGATTAATGATGCTTTGCTCCCACAGACGGAGAGACTTCAAATCATCTGTTGTTGTAGAGACGGATTCCAGGCTGATGCAAGTCGGGTCTGAAGGGAGGAACACAGCACCACAACGCAGCCACAACTCCTGTGAAGGCGCCACTCCCAAGGACGTTTGTAGACAGGCCCCAGCCTCAGTGGGGAAATGGTCCCTTCAAAAACCACCTCTCAGAAGAGGCTCCTGCCTGGAGTGTTTGGAGCAGATGCCTCAGGTGTCAGATAAGATCGCTCTGCGATTTATCATCTTGGAGGCCGGCTGAGCTCCGCTCCGAGCCTCTGGGCAGGCAGCTGGGCCTCGGGCCTTCCAGGGGCAGGTGACGTCACCGGTCTGGGAAGTGCCTGCAAAGGCTGAGCACCCTCGGCCTGAAAACCTGTCTCGTGTGCGGAACCTTGGGAGGAGCGAGGAGATCCTGCACCAGCGTTGTGCATGCTTTCCTTGTGCATGCTTTCCAAAAGCTGTCTTCAGTCAGGGGTGTTCCCATCGCTCATGCGAACCCCCAAAGGCACCTCCTTGGGGGCGGGGCCGCTGGCCTCCGGTAACAGTAGTTTTGCAAACACAAAGTCACAAAGGAGGTCTCACCGGGAGTGCAGATTTACACATTCCTCCAGGAAAGAAAAAAAAATCTGGGAAAACAGCACAAAAATGTGGAGGAAAGTTCCCAAAATGACCCTGGGAGAATTTGGCATCGTTGACCAACGGGGCTGCAGGCGGGAACTGTGGGTAGGTCATCTGTGATTGACTCAGTTGCCTTCAGGGGGAGGGGGAGCCAGTGCCGACCCTGCTTTTGGATGTTGGCAAAACTTGCCTGTCTTCGTGCCCCGTGGGGCACGCCACCTTCTGGGCTGCGACAAACTAGAGAGGAAAACGTGTGACAAAAAGTACCATTAGGTGCCCGGGCACCTGAATGCGCCTGGGAATTCCTGGGGCAGAGAGGTCCTGCTTAATGGCATTTTCTCCGCTCTGAATGCACATCAGCTTGCCTAAAAAAAATGCTTTCAACGGCTAGAGCAATGTCTTGGCTGTCTTGACGTCAAAGCACAGGAGAAAAGGATAAATTGTACTTCATCAAAAGTAAAAACATTGGTGCATCAAAGGACCCTATCGCGAGCGTGAAGAGTGACCCACAGAATGGAAGCATATGATTGTAAATTGTATCTCTGACGAGGAAGTAATATCAAGAATCTATGAAGCTCTCTCTCTCTATATATAAAGAATACATATACTTATATGTAAAGATTCATATGTTTTATATAAAGAGCATATATAATGTATATATATTTATGAAGAATATATACACAACTCAACAACCAAACTCACAACCCAATTAAAAAATGGTCAGAAGCCCTGAACAGACAGGTCTCTAAGGAAAATGTAGCCATAATCAATATGCACCTGCAAAGACACAGCATCATTCATCATTGGGGAAGTGACAGTCCTGGATAGGCTGGAAACTCCCAAGACTAAATGCACTGGAAACGGGGAAGGGACAGGAAAGAAATCTTGGGACCTGGGAAGTCTTGGCAAAGTGGGAAGTTTTCCAGTCTTGGGGACCCCAAACGGCATTCAGCAGGTATGCATAGGCTGAGAGCGAAATATGCAGATCAAGAATCCTCAACGGTCCCTTCGTGACTCTATGCAGAGCTGATGCAAACATGAGCAACAAGTTCAGAGTCTCACTATGTATCAAGGGGACGTATTAGTTGCCAAGGCTGCTGTAACAACCACCATATCCTGCACAGTTGCAACAACAAACGTGAATTCTCT
The DNA here is from genome assembly GCF_006229205.1 of Suricata suricatta. Taxonomy (NCBI): domain Eukaryota; kingdom Metazoa; phylum Chordata; class Mammalia; order Carnivora; family Herpestidae; genus Suricata; species Suricata suricatta. The sequence continues at coordinate 1,508,693 of NC_043717.1, read as the reverse complement.
CCTTCTCCTGGAGGCTGGGAGCCTGATACCCAGGAAGGGTCAAGGCTGGTTCCTCCTGAGAACTTCCCCGTTGGTGTGTTGTTGCCGTGTTCTGCCTGTGTCCTCACATTGTGGTCCCGTGTGCGTGTCTGTGTTCTCAAGGTCTCTTCCTCTCCAGTCCAGAGGGTTCAGGACCCACCTTCTGGCTTCATTTTACCTTCACCCCCTCTTTAAAGACCCCACTTCAAATACAACCCCACTGAGAGCCAAGAAGGGTTAAAACATTAACATGTGCATCTTAACGGGACACCGTGCAGCCCCGTTGTGGAGATCAGGGTTTGGTACACGTGTTTCCTTCGGCATGGTGACCGTCTGTATCCGCAATTCCAGTGTGCACAGACACCCTGAAATGAGCCCTCCTTTGTGTCTCTGTCAAAGAATGCAACCCTGCCCTCTTGTAATCCTTATGGGGGAGGAGAAAAATGACTTGATGCGTGCCAAAGGGAACCAAAAACACTCTTTCTTGCATTTTTCTTTGGTAGGTTTTCCAAGACTGTCATGCAGTCAGGCAATACCAGGAAAGGGAGGAGCAGAGGAAAAAGTCAGGACGGAGACCAGAGATATGTCTCCCTACGTTGTTATTGTTTACTGAGTGTCTTGGCTAGACAGCTCCTTGTCATGTCCTTGGGGGGACTTGGGTCCATGCCTCACTTCACATTGTACGTATTCAGCCAAACAAAGTGGAGGCAAATGCAGAGTACGTGGCTCTTTAAGACAAAACATCACAAACACCTACTCTGGCCTGGCTCAGGGAGGCTTGGGCTCCATTTGCACATTCCAGGAAGAAGCCGTCACTCCTTTGGCTGAGGGAGGCAGGCCTGGTAGGAAAATGCGGATCTGCAGACCTGGGGGCGGGAATCCATCAGCACAGGGTTTGAATCCCTGACTTGCTCCTACATCTAGGACACTCCCCATCTCGTTCCTGGCAAACTTGATAAAAAGGTTGTCTTTTTAAGTGAATTCTGTACACGATACAGGGCTCATATTTAGAACCCCATGGTTGAGACTTGCGTGCTCTACTGACTGAGCCCGGGCTGGCACCCCTGTGGTGACGTTTTATCAAGGGCAAGATGGAAACGCAATACCCACCTTGCCAAAGGTGATGAGAATTAGCATGACGTGCTGGAATCACTGAGCCCCAGCCTGGCGTCTGGCAAGTGCTCACAGGACTCGTGACTGCATTTCCTTCCGTGCTCACAGGAGAGGCGGACCTCTCCCAAGTGCCTTGTCTCGGTGCCTCTGACGTCTCCTAGGAAGATGCCCGTGGCTGAGTCTGTGGACCTGGAAATCTCAGACTTCCCAGGACCCCTCCTTATCTTGGGGTAGCTCACATCTTAACGTTCAATGCATGCACTGGGACTCATTCTCCTGCTAACTGAACTCTTCCCACAAGAATGGTATTTAAACCCTGGCTTGCCCTACCTCAATGCACCTTTCTGGAAGTATTATTGAGGAGTAAAATCATAAAACATTTACTGAGAACAAAGGGGTGGTAGTAGTAGTCATCAGAATTAAGTATGTGAAAAGTTTTGGTTCGTTCAAAAAAATTCTTTTCATTGAAGGATTTCATTTTTGGGCCAGCCTCAAAAGGAATGAAATAAATAATGCTGAATTTATTTTCCCTTCTTTAAAATGTTTTAATGTTTACTTATTTTTGAGAGAGAAAGACAGAGAGTGGGGGAGGGACAGAGAAAGGGAGACAGAGAATCCGAAGCAGGCTCCAGGCTCTGAGCGGTCAGCACAGAGCCCAACATGGGGCTCGAACCCATGAACCGTGACACATGATCTGAGCCAAAGTTGGATGCTTAAGTTGTATGAGCCACCCAACTGCTCCTGAATTAATTTCCTTATAGCAAATGAGATCATATGTCGATGGCTTGGTGACATCTTTTAACGTGATTTGAACTGCAGACCAGTGTCAGATCCATTTCTTAGCAAATGTTTATCCTGAGTCTGGTCTGAAAAATCGGTTTATAAATATACCCGTTTCAAGGTGAATACAGCAACATCAGCTCCCTTTCCATATCTTGTCAAGTCATTTTCATTACAAGTATATTTTAGAAACATTGAATGAGATAGACTCTGAATTCCTTCAAGGACTGTTGTTTTGGGGATTATGAAAGGTTTTCAAGAGCAATGCATTTAGTCACCTGTTAATGGAAAGCAGTTCTATTTTGATCAAAAGCACTCACTCAATTGTTATGGGCAACTTAAATCTCTATCTATCTATCTATCCATCCATCCATGCATCCATGCATCCATCCATCCATCCATCCATCCATCCATCCATCCATCCATCCATCCTTCCATCCATCTATTCAACCGTCCATCCATCCATCCTTTCATCCATCTATTCAACTGTCCATCCATCCATCCATCGATCCATCCGTCTGTCCATCCATCCATCCATCTATTCAACCGTCCATCCATCCATCCATCCATCCATCCATCCATCCATCCATCCATCCATCATATCTCTCTCTCTCTCTATCCATCCATCCATCCATCCATCCATCCATCCATCCATCCATCCATCATATCTATCTATCTATCTATCTATCTATCTATCTATCTATCTATTCATCCATCCATCCATCCATCCGTCCATCCATCCATCCATCCATCCATCTATCCATCCATCCATCCATCCATCATATCTATCTATCTATCTATCTATCTATCTATCTATCTATCTATCTATCTATCCATCCATCCATCCATCCATCCATCCATCCATCCATCTTTCTCTCTATCTATCCATCCATCCATCCATCCATCATATCTATCTATATATCTATCTGTCTATCTATCTATGTTACGAGGGTCATCTTCTGTCCTGTTTTGTTTTCCTTCGTGTATTAACATTCACGGGTGGTGTCTCTTCTCTGTGTCCCCAGAGCGCAGACATTCCTAGCACTGAGTGGAGAAAGCCCACAGCCTTCCGTGTGCACTGTTTGGGACCTCCACACCCACCATAAATAGACTTTTCCAGAACAATCCAATCTCTCCCCTGCAGTGACTCACAATGCCCTGTGCTCAGACCTTCTCATTCTCCTACTGTCTGTAGGGTATCAGCTTCCCAGGACCTCTGCGGTTTGATGTCACATCCTTCAAATAGCTTAAAATGCTAACCGCAATCCGTCTGGTTTTAGAATTCCTTCCAGGAATCCCATGTAGGACTGGGCAAACAGGGCAAAGTAAGTCACGTTGGAAAGTGGTCTGTTTGACCTCGTTACGCCCGCATCCTCCTTGGAATTCTTCTCGACGCAACTAGAATCCTCAGAACATCATCTTTGTTAGCTCTACACGGTGACCTCCAAATGGCCTATCCTTGGTGATAAGCTTTATCAACACTTTCCTATGGACCCAATGTCATCACTGCTGAAAAATCCCCAAAAGTGCTCATAAAAGTCAAAGAGATTCTCACACGCGGATTCTAGATTCTAACGGCCACTCATCTTATCCTGAAGACCGATAACGGGTCAGATGGGTGAGAAGCAGTATGCATACATTATCTCAAGTAATCCTAGGGAGGAAAGATCATGCTAGCTACCGCTGACAGACTCCTCCTAGATTCTGTAAAAGCAGAGCCTGAGGCAAGGGTTACATGCTAACCCTTTGGAGCACACTGTGCCACAAACAACACTAACCCCTTTCCAACCTGGGCTTCCTCCTTCTCTCCCTCGACAGTCTGGAGTTACTCTGCGGTTTTCAGAACCACGGGACAGTGCGTTTATAATGTAAGATGTCAGCACACAAATGATATTACCCATGAGCACTGACATTCGGGTGGAAATACACAGCTGAAACGATGCTGGTGCTGGGGACATAAAATCCCATGTTGGGGCCAAGGTAGGAGAAAAAAGGCATTGGGGTCATCGTTTTATGTTGTTCCTGGTTTCTGCTAAGAGCACATTTTGTTCTTCAACGTTATACTCTCTTTAGCCTTCACCTTCTAATGCTTTGTTCAAAACCTGATTTAAGATATAAGCATAGATTAAATATATAAGTATATTCATATATTAAACTACAGGGGATAATTTGCAAATAATACATATATGTAACTTATGCAGTCAATATGTATATCTATACATACAAACAAGCATCCCTTGGGGGTACCTGGTGGGCGCAGTTGGTACAGAATGTGTCTCTTGGTCTTGGGGTCCTGAGTTCGAGTCCCACACTGGGGAGTTTGCTTTATAAAATCATGAAGGACGTCTGGGTGGCTCAGTCGGTTAAGCATTTAAATTCAGCTCAGGTCATGATCTCACAATTCATGGGGTCAAGCCCCATATCGGGCTCTGTGCTGAGCCTGGAGCTGCTTCAGATTCTGTGTCTCCCTCTCTCTCTGTCCCTCTCCTGCTCACGCTCTGTCTCTCAAAAATAAGTATTAAAATTTTTTTTTAAATCATGAAAAAAAGCATATTTTAAGGTATAAATCTATTTGCTAGATCCTTGATGTTAAGGACCCAAATACAGATAGATATCTGCATTATTTATTGAACTCATTTGCTTATGAATATAGTTCTCTAGTCATCCAGGGAACTTCCTGTTACATTTAAACTTTTTCATGAGTGGGGACCTGGGTGGCCCAGTCCGTTGAGCTTCCGATTTCTGATTTTCGGTTCAGGTCATGATCTCAAGGTTTGTGGCTTTCTCTCTCCGTGTCTCCCTCTTAAGATTCTCTCTCTCTTTCCTCTTCTCCTCCCTTGCTTGCTTTCTCTCTCAAATTACAAAAATAATAAAATAGGTTATTTAAAAAATAAAGTTTATCCTGAGCTATCTGCGATTCTCTCATTATGCAACAAGATGTCCCTCTCAAATCCGTGTCTGTGTGAGATCCCCACTGAGCATCTGTAATTGTGGGCATCACAAGTTTGTGTTTGCAGTAAATACACCCAAAGAAAGGAGATTATCAGAAATCCTGTTTCTACTTTGGGAGGAGTTTAAAGAATTGTCTGTGTCGATAGTATGTAAAACCGCTTTCTTCTGTTTTCAGTACAAAGACGGAGAATACTATTGGCAGAGCTATAGGCATATCCTCGGAAAAATAGGAATCAAAGGTTGTGAACTCTGACAGGTGTTTTGTCCCAAAGAAAGAAAACCAACTGAAAATATGGTGGCAGTTGCTACTTTGTCCATCACTGGGTTCATCGCTGGGCTCATGGCTTCCTAACCTCATGGAATTGAACTTCCAAATCCTTCACCTTGAAGTCCCATCTGGGATACTTTATACAGAATACAGTGCGCTGACAAATACAGCACAAGCACATACCAGAATAGGGAAGATGTTGTGAGGAAAATGTGGTTGCCACAGTCTTACCTAATTATCACATAAGCGAAGATCTTGTGTTTTCATGGGTAAGGCAACAGAGCAAGATTCGGCTCCTGGTTCCAGCCACATGCTTCCGCCATCTGCAAATCCAGGACACTCCGTGCACACCTGCTATTTCTCTCCCTCCAAGAAATGACTGATTTTATTCCCATAATCCATGTACACACTGGCTCTCCTTCTTCTTGGTTCTCATTCTCATATGTTTGCATGGAGGATGTCTTCCTTTTCTTTCTACCCAAAGACATTTTTCAACATAACCTTCTTTGAAGAAAATGAGGAATGGATTGTCCAGAACACATTTTATTCATTTAGATTACCTGGAAAGTCTTTCCATTGAAGTTACAAAGCAGGATTTTATTCTTAACATAGTAGTTTTGCACGTGGCCTGGCAGGATCTACTGTTGGGTGTCTTTTACCGATTGAGAGGTAGAACAAAATAAAGGAGATGCTATCTACTTTAGGACACATTAAAAATCTCCAAACTTATTAGCTATGATTCTTTTTAGGTTTTTTTTTGTTTATTCCTTCTTTGAGAGAAGGAGAGAGAGACAGAGAGAGAGACAGAGAGAGAGAGAGAGAGAGAGAGAGAGAGAGAAAGGGAGCCTAAATAAGGGAGGAGCAGAGAGAGAGGGAGACCCAGAATTCAAAGCAAGCTCCAGACTCTGAGCTGTTAGCACAGAACCCAACACAGGGCTTGAACTCATAGACCATGAGACCAAGAACTGAGCCAAACTCGGATGCTTAACTGACTGAGCCACCCCAAGCCCCTCTATGACCTACTATTTTTATGATGGTTCTATGGCACAGATAAGGCAAGGAGAGATGAAAATAGGGAACCTTGCTTAAATGTGTGTCATTCCCAGTTGAGTCCGGCCATCGGACTAGAACATAGATAGTCACTGTTTCAAAAACGAACTCTTCCCCGTCTCACATCATTAAATTCTATTGTATTTAATTTCAGAAATTCTTGATCCTTTTTCTTTCCAACCAGAAGGGAGATCATATAATGATGGTAGGAAACTACAGAGTTGGTGCCAGACGTCTTGGTAGATAAATTCTTACTCCCTCGGAGATTGTGTCGTAACTCACGCATGCATTGTTCATCTGTCAAGATGTGAGTCCTTTAAAAATGAACTGGCAACTTACCAGCTCATGTGTAAATAGTGTCAGAGGTGGAGGGTGATGAGCATGAGTGGCATAATGACATTGAGGTCGGTTTACAGCGGACCACCTCACGAAAATGGTCTCCTGGTGATTTTCAAGGGATCTTGGCTTAGTTTTTGAAGAAAAGAGCCATTTCAAATATAAAAAGTAGCCAAGAAGAACATAGAATGTATTGGGATGGTACATCTTTATCTATGTCAAAATTTCAGCTGCAGGGACGTTTGCGGGTTGGATTGAGAGCAGACTCCAGCTGGAAGACAACATGCACAGGAATGGACAGAAGTCTCTGGAAAGAGAAGATGAAGAGAGGAATAATTTGTGGAGGAACTAAAATCTCCTCTACGTCAAACTATATCCTTCTTCAGACACTTGCTTCTCCCACGTCTATGTGGCCAAGTCTTTGCCGCACCTAATACCACCCTTGATAAAACCTGACTTTGACTTCTGGTCCACAGATGTTAAGAAACAATGAATTTCTTATGAAGGAAAGAAATAATATTTTCTTTTGCTCATCTGTGAATGACGGAACAGAATTCTGAGGTCCATGATATAGATGTTCAGAATTTTGCACCCCTACCCTCTGAGGTATTAAAACATATTTCAGGGGACCTGGGTCACTCAGTAGGTTAAGAGTCCTGTTTCGGCTCAGGTCATGATCTCATGGTTCATGGATTCAAGTCCCGAGTCGGGCTCTGTGCTGACAGCTCAGAGCCTGGAGCCTGCTTCAGATTCTTTGTCTCCCTCTCTCTATGATCCTTCCTTGCTCACACTGTCTCTCTCTGTCTCTCAAAAATAAATAAAAAATATTAAAAATTTAAAAAATAAAACATTTTCTAAGGAAACATTTTAAATTTATTTAGAGTATGTTGTGCCGTAGAATGGGCATCTGATACAGCAATCCATGACTCGGTATTTATCCAAAAGAACTGGAGTCAAGGACTTGTGGATATTTGCACAAGGCTGCTGTTAACAGCATGATTCACAATGGCCAAGAAATGAAAGCAACACAAGTGTCCGTGGACCGATGGATGGATAGAGAAATACGGTGCCATCTTGAAAAGGAAGGACATTCAGGGGATGGAGCTTGAAAGCATGAGGCTCAGTCAGTACAAGACAAATCCTATGTGATTCCACATGTGTGTGGGGTTCCTGGAGGACTCACACCCATAGACAGAAAGTAGAAAAGTGGTTCCAGGGTCTGAGGGCAGGAATGGGAGTTCGTGTTTAATAGGCACAGAGTTTGCGTTTGGAAAGATAAAAAGTTTCTGGAGACAGATGGTGGGGGCGGTTGCATAACCTGGTAATGTGCTTACTGCCACTGAGCTGCATACGTAAAAGCGGTTACAAGGGTAAGTTCTGTGCTATGTGTTTATCCCAAGCCAACAGGACAACTGCAGAAAATGAAAAGGAAATGAGTTGAAAACTAAAAAGAATTTAAAAGCATAGTGCCTTTCCCTCTTACCCAACAACCACTATCAATGTCGCTTCCTGTGGGTTATCGGGGGCGCGCTCAACGACATTTCTCAGAACTGAAGGAGGAATCACGTCTCATATCAGACGCACCTGAAGCTGAGTCCCGGCAACTCCCTGACAGGTACCTTGAACAGGGGATGTTTGCAAGTGCTTCTCGCCATCAGCCCGGATCCCTGCTGGAACCTGGCACAGCGGTTGGAAGTCCGTGTCCTGCAGCCCGGCCACATGGACTCAGCGTCAGTTTGCAATCTTCATATGATGCTGCCTTTGTCTCTTGTCACCCGCTGAAAACCAGCCTTAAAATTCCACAAGTCCAGAAGCTGTTTGCGTTTCCTGCAGGATACTCCCGAGGCAACCATGGGTCCCATCCAGCCACAGGCAATGACAAAGCTGGCCGTTTAAGAAAACCTCAGACTAAACGATTTGGATTTTTAAAAATCCGTTATCGCATAGGGGCACATGTCTCTCAGTTTCTCTTGTTGTGCCTTTGAATATTTTATTTCCCTACTCAGCTTATGACCCAGCAATAGAACTGCTAGGGATTTACCCAAAGGGTACAGAAGTGCTGATGCATAGGAGCACACGTACCCCAATGTTCATAGCGGCACTGTCAACAATAGCCAAATCATGGAAAGAGCCTAAATGTCCATCACCTGATGAGTGGATCAAGAAGATGTGGTATATATACACAATGGAGTACTACATGGCAATGAGAGGGAATGAAATATGGCCATTTGTAGGAAGGTGGATGGACCTCGAGGGTGTCATGCTGAGCGAAATAAGTCAGGCGGAGAAGGACAGATACCATATGTTTGCACTCATATGTGGATCTAGAGAAACTTAACAGAGGACCATGGGGAGGGAGAGGGGGAGAAATTACAGAGGAGGAAGGAGGCAAACCATAAGACTCTTAAAAGTGAGAACAGGGGCACCCGGGTGGTTCAGTTGGTTAAGTGTCTGGCTTTGGCTCAGGTCATGATCTCACGTTTCGTGGGTTTGAGCCACACATTGAGCTCTGTGCTGACAGCTCAGAGCCTGGAGCCGCTTCAGATTCTGGATCTCCTTCTCTCTTTGACCTTCCCCTGCTCATGCTTTGTCTCTCAAAAATAAATAAACATTTAAAAAATTTAATTAAAAAATCCTGAGAACAAACTGAGGGCTGATGGGAGTGGAGGAGAGGGGAAAATGGGGGATGGGCATGGAGGGGGCACTTGTTGGGATGAGCACGAGGCATTATATAGAAACCAACTTGACAATAAACTATATTAAAAAAAAATCTTTTGAACATCCCTGGTCCAGGTTTTAAGTGAGCAATCTGACTGGGAAATTTCGGGCTGGGGGGGGTTACAGAGAGAGACAATAATATTCCCAGTGTATCTAGAGACATCAAGCCTTCACCAAACCCACGCCATGTTCTAAAAGCCATATGACACGTTTGTCATTCAGAGCACCCTGCCCCCACCCCCGAAGTGGTTTTATATTCGCCATCCCCATTTGGGGGGCCATGTTTCTGTTTCCTCAACACTAGCAGACTAATATGCCATCCATCATCCGTGGTCCAGCTCAGAGCAAGGGCCATGCATGGAAGTTCCAGAGAGTTCCAAGCTCATAGTGGACTCACTTTGCTGTCCCAAGGCTGATGGGACATCTCCAGACATAGTGTGTGGTTTGGGCAGTGGCCGGGCTGGTTCTGAGTGTAGCATCCATCCACGGACGGCTGGGTGGAAGGTGGCTAGGAAAAGAGAACATGCACCTCGTACAGTCTACCAGGGGCATGTTAGGGGGAGAGGGCCCCCCAGGAAGGAGGTCTGAGGACCCCTAGGCAAGCTCTGTACGGGCGTGTTTGTGCCTATGCGGACAAACTTCTGGACCCACTGAGATTTAACGGCCATCTACAAGAGAAAATAGTAACAACCCTTAAATTTGTGACAACATCACCTGAAACCATCAAACTCCCAAAGACCTAGGTGATTCCATGACCACATGGTCCCATAGGAGCCTGGGACTTGCACATTCTTGCCTTTTTCTCCTCCTGCCTTAAAAACACTCCAAAAGAGAAAGTATTTCTCTACGAATTGGATTTGTCAGAAGGCATGTGCCTTCATTTATTGCAAAGAGAGTCCAAATGCTAAATTTTCATCATTCCCTTCTCCCTTTTTTTAAGCCTTTGGCTTGACTTTACGTCCCGCACTCACCTTTTAGATCCGAAGGCACATCCAAAGAGCACACACAGAAAATAATTTAATGAGTTTTCTCTTCCTAAAGTATTTTCATAATCTCAGATGTCAGGGCCATTGTCCTAAATTTATGTATTTTCACAAAGGAAAATATATCATTTTCCAGGCACATGAAGCTAGACTTACAGTCAAATGAAAAAAAAAAAAAGTAGACCTGCTCCAAACAGCAGAGGAATGAAGAAAACAGACTCTCCTCTCTGGTCACTTAGAAATGCGTTCAGTTATTTTTATGGCTTCTCTGAGCCAAGTTAGCAAATGACGGAATGCAGGTGACACTCAAGTTGGGTAATTACAATTCTAAACAATTCTAATGCTTGTCAAGTCGCAGAGATTCATGCGTGTCTTTGATCAGGGGGTCCCGAGTGAAGTTCCCAGTGGAGCATTTCTGTGGTCGCTCAGATTGCTCATCCCAAGTTCTACGTTCTCTGAGATCCTGGTGTCCAGGACGCAGGCTTCTGAGCACAAGTCTGGGTCATTCCTTTCGGGTCCCCCCTTGCGCGCCATGTGGGTGCCCATAAATCCACTGATCTGCTTTTGTTTCTACTCATGCTCAGCTGCATGGTTGAGGGCTATGATCACTGCCGTGCAAGCACAGTTAGGTCAGAAGTCTTCTGGACTGGCCGTGGGACCCCACAGAGACCCTGCTGGAACCCAGTCTGGCCATTCTCCCGAGCTGGGCGTGGCTGGAGAGAAACCATATGTAGCTCCCATTTCTTGGCATTACATACCTCATGACATTTTCATCCCACTTGCTAAATTCATTATTTTCCATCTTCTCCCCGCTTTTCCCTAAAACTATGGGTCACCATCTACGCCAATGATGTCACCTTAAACCTTATAGAAAACATAAATTCTATCTGTTGGCCTCAAGCGTCCTTACCCTCTATCAAATGTGCATTTCACCTGCAATGACACCGACCTTCTCCCTCTTGCCCCCGCTTCAAACGGCGGAGGTGTGTGAGATTCTTAACTCTCCACCTCCATGTTCTGCCCCTGGAAGCCCTCTGTCCATGGCACATCTCCTCGGTGGCGCTCAACTCCAGGGGCAGATGTTGTCCCTTGTCCTGTGCCCGTAGGCAATATTCCACCTGCAGTAGCTGCTGATACGTGGTCTCCTGCAGGGTGTACGCACAGCTCAGATTTCGGGTCAAGGAGGTGGAGACTGATGTCTTGCTTATCCACAACCAACAGGAATGGGCTTGGGGCATGGATGTCAATGACCTGCTTCTACAAGAATGCTCAGAGAGTCCCCAATGGGACTCAAACCCAGCTGCCCCTCTCTCACCTTTCCTGTCTTCCTGTCTCTCTCATCCAGCTTCTTGGGACAGCCTCCAAAATGAACCACGTCCTCCAGATCTCTGTCTGGGGCGCTGTTTCAAAGGCAGCAAGAGTTAAGACACCATCCTCCATGGAAAGCGCCTCCTTTTCCACCACGGAGAACAAAGATCTCATCCTTTCTCTGACAGTGACACAAGGCTCACCTCAAACAGAAAGGCCGGAGAGATCCTCCCCTGAGGCTTAGAACCAGGAGCTGGACACCATCCAATCTTCCTTCCCCCCTGCAAACCCCAAATCTTAGGAACCACTTTTCTATGCACTGTTTCCAGGACTATCATTTGTATTTAGATTCAATATGTGAGTGAGATCATACAGTACCTGTCTGGCTTCACAGACTGTGCCTGACTTAACAAAATGTCCTCATGGTCCGTTCGTAGTGTCACAAATGGCAGCTTTTCCTTGTTTGTCATGACTGAATAATATTCCATTGTGCACACGGATAATAATATTCCATTGTGCACACAATATTTTCTCCATCCACTCATCCCCTGATGGACACTGAGGTTGATTCCATGTCTTGGCCATTGTCGATAATACTGTAGGGAACACAAGATGCAGATATCTCTTTGACATAGAGCATCTGTATTCCAAAGGATACAATACCCAGAGGGGGAATTACTGGATTGGAGGATATTTCTACTTTTAACATTTTGCAGAACTCCCGTACTGTTCCCGGAGCGGCTGCACCAGTTTGCATTCCTACCAACCGTACAGGAGGGCTCCCCTCTCTCCACATCCTCGCCAACACCTGTTGTTTCTTAAGTCATTGATTTTAGCCACTCTGACAGGTGGAAGGTGGTACCTCATTGTGGTTTCGATTTGTGTTTCCCTGATGATGAGGGATGTTGACCGTCTTTTCATGTGTCTGTTGGTCATCTGGATGGCTTCTTTGGAGAAGTGTCTGTTCATGTCTTTTGCCCATTTTTAAATGAGGTTGTTTGCTTTCTTGCTTCGGAATTGTGTGAGTTCATCTCTTCTGTCTTGATGGCATTCGTTTCGGAAACCAAAAGTGGGACAGTTTGCCAATGACCTCTAATTATGTCATGGACGGGACACAGCATGGATGGGAAATAAAGGGTCTCCTGGATACCAGCACTCGTGGCTCACAGTTCCAGCCGGGGCTATGTTGAAATTCCAATGGGGAATCACAACACCCTTGGGGAAAGTGCCCTGATCCGAGTAACTGATCTTCAACTTTTTTTTGGCATTTATCTATTATTTTAGAGACAGCGTGAACAGGGGACGGACAGAGAGAGATGGGGACACACAATTCAAAGCAGGCTCCAGGCTCTGAGCTAGTGGTCAGCACAGAGCCCGACGTGGGGCTCAAACCCTCAAAATGCATGATCATGACTTGAACTGAAGTCGGATGCTTAATTGACGGAGCCCCCAGGTGCCCCTGCTTAACTGATCTTAAATGAAAGGCTTAACGGGTTCCTGAGAAACTGCTTAAAACGCAAGTCACGTAGGTGTTCTGTCTTCATGAACACACTGAAAATGAAATTAGTCAGCAACAGTCTATATTCAAAACACACGTAGAATTGTTGACTTGGGTACTGACTGAAAGACAAATACTGGGCTTAAATTTCTGTTCAAAAATGAGTTGTCTTCTGAAATGCGGATATGGCAAGAGGCACAAAGGCACAGTTCTGTCACAATCATTAGCTGGACAGCCAGAGAATGGGTTTTGCAGATTTCTTAACATGCTAGACAGGAACTCCAAGAAGCAGAGAAAGTCCACATGTGGTTTATTCTTCTGGAATGTTTCTCCTTCAGCAGAGTAGTACCAGAGAGTGAAGGAAACAGCAATACTGTCTTCTGGCAAACAGGTGTATCTAATATTATAAGTTCTTCTCATCAACTGACTCTCTCTCGTGATTGCTCTTACTTTTGCTGGGATTTATGGAGAGATGAAATGACTGTTGCCTCAAGCTCATAAAATATATGTTAAGAAGAGGGCTGGCAAGTTTACCAGGTTACAAGAATTTCCACACAGGCAGGATGGGTCACATCTCTTTCGGCAAGTGGTACTTGTTTGTTGAACATGTTCAATCAAGATGTTCTTGGGGGCTGAGTGTCCCTCAATGGTGAATCCATGTGGAATATCCAAACTTACAAAGAAAATCAGTAACTTGAGAGATTCTGTATCTCCCAATGGATATTTCCATCTGTGGGGGGGGGGGCGTGTGATTGTGTGTTCATCTGAGTTCTGGGCCATGAAAATAAAGGACCTATTTATTTGTAATGGGTTAAATTCTGTCACTTCCCAAATTCATATGTTGAAACCCTCACCCCCAGGACCTAAGAATGATGTTGTATTTAGGGGTGGGTTTTTAGAAAAGTGATTAAAGTAAACCAAGGTCAGTAGGGTGCCATCTAACCCTATATGACTTTGTAAGAAGAGGGGATGAGAACACAGACACGCACAGAGGGACGACTACGTGAGGACACAGGGAGAACACGGGTCTATATGCCAAGGAGAGAGGCTTCCGGAGAACCAGTGCTGCCCCACCTAGATCTCAGACTCCCAGCCTCAGCCTCGCCGACCCCCAGCCTCCAGAACCGTGAGAAACCACCGTCTATTATTTAATGACCCAGTTTATGGTATTTTGTTATGGCCGCCTTAGCAGAATAGTACAGAGCTCTGAAGGGCTGTTTGATACCGAACAAGGGTGTCCACGAGGGCCAGGACCTTGGTGTCCACCAAGGAATCAAGAGAAGGAACACTGTACCTATTGTTCCTCGGTTTTGATTCCTGCTGTTCATCGAAGGACACTGCGTGCGTGCCCATGTTCCACTCTGCCCAGAGGGGCCTTCTAGAAAAGTTCCCTTCTTTTCAACCCTGAACGTGGAAAACAAACAATCAGAACTCATCTCGCCTTCAAAGCAACCTCAGCGTTCCAAAATGGTTGATTTTACCGGGTCAACGTCTGGGCGGAAAAAAAAAAAAAAATCCCTCTGACACAGACAAAACGCCTTGGAGGCATTCCCCCCTCGCTGCCGGGAGGGAAGGGACGCGTCTACAAGAAGAGTCTTGCCGCTTCCATGTCAGCTGTCGGAGGACCTTTTTGTTTAAAAACACTGCTCTCGTGTGATGCAGGCTGCTGGGTTTTCATTTCTACTCCTTTTAACATGTTCCTGTGACATGGAACACACATGTGGGAAACGCACGCACGCACACCCCTAACGCAGACAACGGACGCACTTTGCACGCACACATCTACCTGCGGTCAATCGCTTGCTGACTCTGTTCCTCTGTCTAGAACCAGCTAGAGCCTTGGCATTGAGGGAGCAGGAAACCTGGGCCATTTGGGGTCTTAGGGTAAAAATCAACAAAAGGGGGAAGCATCCTGGCAACGCTATGCTCTACACCTTCTACTGAGGTGCCCTGGAGCCCGTCTGGATAAGCAGGGATGAGGAGACTGGAAATGAGCTTTCGGAAGACTGGAGCGTGTCCGACTCAGGCCACCAGGACCGCCCCTTGACCTCAGGCTCTCAGCTGTCCCCCAGGGCCTCCCCGTGCCTTCTTCATCTGCTTGCTACGATCGAGTGTCTCTCTGCCCTTGGTTGCCTGCGGAACTAGCCCTGGAGGGATGGCCACATTCAATGCATGAGGCACTTGGCCAACTTCCGTGGTGGAACGCTCTGAGCGCAGCGGCCTGCAAGCCTTCCGTGACTCACCCGCCTGCAGGTTCTGGCTGGCCCGGGCTTCACGCACTCACAGCCTCCACTGGGGTCTCTGGTCTGCCCTGTCCGGAGCACAGAATCCCAAACGTGGGTGCACACAGGCCTCCCCTGGGACGTCTCCAAAGTCCTCATGTCCAGGGTGTGTCTCTGGGCACCGAAATACAGTACCTACCGTACGTCCATGGTGTCTGTATCTTTCAAGATCTCTGGATGATTCCAGCATTTGCTCCAGGTGTGAAGCCATCAATCAATCGTCAGTGAACTCATTCCAATACTTTTCAGAAGGTCTGCTTGTTGCCTACGCTGACGTGTCTGAATCTTCAGGGTTGTGCTGGAGGCGTTCACCTTGAGGTCTTTGTAACATGTAGTTCACCAAGTCGGGCTCTATGTTGACCGCTCAGAGCCTGGAGCTGCTTCTGATTCTGTGTCTTCCTCTCTCTCTGCCCCTCCCCTGCTCCATCTCTCTCTGTCTCTCAAAAAGGAATAAACATGAAAAAAAGTTTTTTAAAAAGTGGTTTTAAAAACTGTCTGCGTGAAGCTGGTATATGAATTGATGTGAGATTTAATTTTGATCCCTAGATATACAGAAACACCGTTGGTGTGCAGCAGTGTGTGGGACCCTTTCCCAAGGACACGTCTGGGGTGTGGGGAAATCCATGTTACAAAGACCCTCCATAGAGTCCCCTCTGAGGCAAGAAACCCACCATGGAGCATCTTCGCCCTCAGGATCCTGAAGTTTAGAAATGAAAGACACCTAAGGAGTCGAATGATATTAGATTCAATCTGTTGCCATGAGCCACATAAAGAACCTTTTTAAACACAGTTGTGAACTCTGCCGTGTGAGCTACCCAAAGACATTCTTTGCTTTTCAGCATCCGCAGAAGAAGCCAGAACAAGCACTCCCAGGGGACAGAGCTTCCTGTTTAACGTTCCCGTCCAAGACGGGCTGGCTGGTGGCTCCCTCTTTACATAGCTCGGTGGTGCGGTCCCCACATGCGGGTACTTGGGTGTTCCCGCCCAGGCGCAGAGCTGGGTGATGGCGATTAGGGAGGGGCAGAACCGGACGAGCATGGTCGTGGTGTTCACAGTCTAGTGCATGCAGACGGTAATAAAACAGGCCCGTAGATGAAAACTGGCAGCCTGTGGGAGCTGCCAAGGAGGAAACGGGTGTCGTCGTGGAGACGGAGGGAGTGCATGCATCCAGGACATCAGAGACGGCTCTTGCGTGCGTCAAGGTTTTCCTGGAGGACACGGCTACATCCACGCCTCTGCGGCAGAGCAGGTGCAGGCCAGCCAGGGTGCCTGGAGGGCAATGCAAAGAGGAGAGAGGTGAAAAATGGAACAGGCATGCAAGGAGGGCCAAAGCTGAGTCCTGTGCAGTTGGTCAATGGATATTGTGAGCAATATTGACAGCAATGGCCAGCAGCTCGATGGCGTGAAAAAGCAGGGCTGTCTCTACGGCAAGGAAGTTTCAGAAGCATCACTGTGGCTGCAGGGTAAGTAATGTGAGTCAGAACTGGTCCACAAGGCAGCCGTGGGTAGAGCAGATAAGGTGTCCAGGTAGGAGTCAACGGTAGTGTCCACTAGACCGACCGCGCTGGCCGTGCCAAGATCCTCACAAATGACAGGGACCCATGAAGGCTGACGCTGAGTCACACAAGGTGGCATGCAGACCTCCAGGGGCCATGGACCCTGGGCCCGCCAGGCTGGAGCACGAGTTTGCTGTTTGTTCTTGAGGTGCTTACTGAGATACGAGACAGGAGATGCTGGGCACTGTTGGAAACCGCCACTGAAATCACTCATAAGCATCATCTTCCATTTAACATCATGGCCGCTTGCCTGAAGCCAGCCTAGTCTTGTTTGTTTTGTTTCTTCCTTTGAATGTTCCAAAAGCCACCAAGTCCAGGAAAAGCAGAAGACCGTTCCTGAAAACACGTGGCCACGATTCCAGGAAAGAGGTAGGTGCATTCCAGGAGTCACAAGGCGAGTCGTGTCTGCCCTGCCCTCCCCAAAATCTGATCCGTGTGAAGGGGCTTTGGTTCCCCAGATGGAAATGCACGCTCAGCAAAAGTGAGCTCCACGCCTGGCCTGCTGACCAGGCCGGATGGCTGTGAAGACCCTCTTGTCCAGATGCACTGGCCTCCGTCCGGTGCGGCCCGTGTGTGGCCGGCAGCCAGCTCTGTGGGGAGGTGGGGGCAGGTGGACAGGAGACCCCCGGCATCATCTGGGAAGGGAGGGCAAGGGACCGCCAACCGGGACGTGATACACTTTTCTTCTGCCCCAGCATGAAACCCAGGATGGGAGTTGACAGCGTGGTCTGCTGGTCTCTCTCAGGAAAGCCTGCTGGGGAGAGCCTGGCCACTGGCCCGAGGGAGCGAGTCTCTGGACAGGAGGCTGGAAGCTGCCCCCCCCCACGGTGGACGGAGCCCGGAACGGGAGCAAAGGCAGCTCTAGGGATGCAAGCAGGCCGAGTGAGGACTGGCCACCCCCGGGGACAGCAGAGACCTGGAATCAAAGTAGTCAACGTGGCCGGAGGCTGGCTCCTGCCTCCCTTCTCTGCGGCTCCCCTTCCTTCCCCTCCTCTGCCCCAGAGCCTCCATTTCCAGGCTCCCACTGACCCATTTCCTCCTCCCAGGCTCCCTCCCCCTGACCCTATTTCCCCAAAGACCTGCCTCCAGACTCCTTGCATCCTCTGCTCCCAGAGAAAGACTTTCCCTTCAGCCGACTGACCATTCATTCTCTTTTCTCCCATGGTCTCTTCCAAGCTCATGCTGTCTACACCCAAGACGGCTCAACCCTGCAACCTTCCAGAGGGGACAGCTGAGCAGAGTGTTGATCTGAAAAAACCTTCCGGGGGACTTGATGGAGCCACAGAGGCACCCCCCAGCCTCCCCCAGACCACGGAGGGACCCCTGTGGTGTTGGACTCAGGCCAGATGGATTTGTATGTTGAGATGTGGAAGATACAGGTTAAGACAGGATCAGAAACACGTTCTTTTGCTTTGCAAAATCACAACAGGGCTCATAATCTTATTGAGATAGGATTTGCCATTTTCACTTTCATTGGCTCAAGTCTACAGGAGAGAGTTCCATAGGTCACGTGACACATAACAGTGCAATAAATGACACAGGTCAGATGTGGGAATCGGCGTCCGTCTTTCTAGCACTTTCAGGGTCAATGATAACGAAGATGACTTATTTCACGGTATTTGTCTCCTGGTCCACGCCTTCCTCCAACTTTCAGGTTACATTCATGACTTAACTGTATTTATTTTTATTTTAATTCCACTATATAGAACAAAAACAAGCTCAGAATGGATGAAGGGCCTAAATGTGAGACCCAAAACCATAAAAATCCTACAGGAGAGCATAGTTTGTAATTTCTCTGACATGAGCTATGGCCACACATTTCTAGATATGTCCCCCGAGGCAAGGGAAACTAAAGCAAAAATAAACTGTTGGCTCTGTGTCAATATAAACAGCTTGTGCAAAGGACACCAGGAAAACTGAAAGACAACCTACCAAATGAGACAAGTTATTTGCAAATGACGTATCTGATAGAGGGTTCCTATTCAAAATGTATGAAGAATATATACAACTGAACACCAAAAACAGCCCCCCAAATAATCTAACCACAATGGGCAGAAGACAGAAGCACCTGGGGGGTTCAGTCAGTTAAGCCTCCGACATTGGCTCAGGTCATAATCTCGCAATTTGTGAGTTGGAGCCCTGCATCCAGCTGGAGCCTGCTTTGGATTCTGTGTCTCCCTCTCTCTCTGCCTCTCCCCTGCGCTGGCTCATGCTTTCTCTTTATGTCTCTCTCTCAAAAATAAATAAACATAGGGGCGCCTGGGTGGCTCAGTCGGTTAAGC
Organism: Suricata suricatta; assembly: GCF_006229205.1. Taxonomy (NCBI): domain Eukaryota; kingdom Metazoa; phylum Chordata; class Mammalia; order Carnivora; family Herpestidae; genus Suricata; species Suricata suricatta. Next base: position 1,489,549 of record NC_043717.1, on the reverse strand, counting down.
CTCCGGCTTCGGCTCAGGTCAGATCTCACGTTCGTGGGTTCGAGCCCCATGTCAGGCTCTGTGCTGACAGCTAGCTCAGAGCCTGGAGCCTGCTTCCGGTTCTGTGTCTCCTTCTCTCTCTGCCCCTCCCCCTCTCATGCTCTGTCTCTCTCTGTATCAAAAATAAATAAAACATTAAAAATTAAATAAACATTAAAAATGGGCAGAAGACATGAGCTTTAAATCATGTAAAGCTTTGTTTTAAAGCAATGTTTTATAGAGTTTTGAAACTACGACATGGAGAGTTCATGGCTATAGGTTTCAATTTTTGAGATTAACGGATTTTGTGTATCTCTTTTCCCATTGGCAAGAAAAACTGCCATTCGTTAGTAACTTGTACCAAATATTCATTGAATCACATCTTAGTAATAGCAAATGTCCAGTCCTTTAAAGGAAACCCAAGTAAATCACAAAGATAATCAAGAAGTATTACACCATTGAGTAGGTTCATAGAAACCCTTAAGTCGTGAGCCCTTCTGAAACACAAGCAAGGTAGCATTTTTAGAGCGTCCTGAGAGCGTGCAAAATCAACTGAGTTAAGCCCTGCCTGTGTTTACATTTTTGTCAAATTTGCACATCCACCCGTATAGGGTGTAGTGTTTGTTACTGTTAAAGTAGTAAGTTAGACAAATAAGACCACACACACGCACACGCACATGCCTGTAAACTCACTGCTGCAAGAGGCACGCCATTTTAGATGGCCCAGAAAGCACCACGGTCAGGGAACCATGCTCCGTGCTTCCAAAGAAGCCATTGCACGCTGGATCCTGGTATCTACTGGAGGTGAGACATGGCGGGCGTAATTTGGCACCTTACCCTTGCCGCTGGCATTCCTGCAAAGCGCACATGCCTGGGTCTAATCAGTGGATTATCTCGTGTCTAGACAGTGCGTTAGGCCTGGCAAGAGGCTGGCTTTGCTCATGCAGATAGAGGGGGGCTGGCGAAGTCCATCAAAGGTCTTGGAGTCCAGAGCCCTCGCTCCATTATACAATGAACACGACTTCCCGCCCATGGACCGGCTCTTTGAATTCCAATGGCTGCGTTGGCTACATCCAACGAGAAGACTCCCACCATGATTTACCTAAAACACTGCCTGTTGAGATCATTTTTGGCAAGAGCCACGGACAAGGATAAATCATTATTTCCCAGTGGTCATTTTCGTCTGTATGCGTCGCCCTGTCATCCCCTGGGAGGGGGGGCACTTTCACATCCTAATGGTTTGTCTCATGGCATCAGGATCTTGTTCGTAGGTAGCACGTCTGGAAGACAAGGCATAAAAGAAAGAGCTAATTGTCCAGTTGGAGAAAAAATGAGGGGAAACACAGCCATGAGCCAACTCCTCCACAGTAAAGAAGGAAAGAGTCATAAAACCATCACGATAATACTGGTTGAACGTTGTCTGTGTGCTGAGCCCTGTGCGCACTGGTCCACAGACATTATCGTCCTGAAGGCAGTGAGTCAGGCCTCTTGGGATTATCCAAGCGGGAGCTGAAGTCTGAACTCAGGCTTTGGCTTCAGCCTCTGAGTTCTTCACCACGAGTGTACACAACAGACCATTTCAGGGCTCAGCATAATCATTATATGTGCGGTTTTTTTTTCTTCTTTTCACCTCAGGATCTTGGAGTTCTTCCAAAGTATAAATAAATGGGGATTTTTTTGGTGAAACAGAAACTTTTTGCTAGAAGAAAAAAAAATTTTTTTTTTGCATTTTCTATTTAATGTGTCTCCAAGCAGAAGATTATAACAGAGGGGAAAACGGTGAACGTGTGGAAGCAGAAATAGCTGATGATGCGTAACAATATACGAAACACTCTTGTGACTTTGTTCCAACACAAACCGGGGACCCGGGCCGATGGAGAAATCAGTCCTTGGCCACCCCCCTCCCCTCCGTTTGGAATGGATGACTTCTGTCGAACTATTTTTCACTGGTGGTTTCTATAAAGCGCCAACGGCATTTTTCTCAATGTGAAATTGCTCCACAAGAGCGTCTGTGCAGATCCTTCTCCTGGGCTTTGAAAGCCCTCACAGCTGCAAGAAAGAAAATGGTTTCTTTCTGGAAGGACAGATGTAGGAGCAGCCTTGTGCTTTTCCCACAATCCTCAGCTGCAATGTGTGTTGGAGCTCCTGACCTTTCTCTCCTCCTCTTTCCCCCTGGTTGTGCGTTTCCATCGCTCTGCATCGGACCCGTTTGCTCTGTCTTACTGCTGCCCTGGACAGGAAGGAGTGTTCAGGGGACCGTACTGTGTGGTTGTTGCTGGTTGGGCTTCATAGGGCTGGTTCCAGTGGCCCTTCAAGAAATTAGTTTTGGGGGCGCCTGGGGGCCTCAGTCGGTTAAGCAGCCGACTTTGGCCCAGGTCATGATCTCACGGTTCGTGAGTTCGAGCCCCACGTCAGGCTCTGTGCTGACAGCTAGGAGCCTGGAGCTCATTCAGAGTCTGGGTCTCCTTCTCTCTCCACCCCTACCCTGTTCACATTCTGTACCTCTCTCTCTTTCTCAAAAATAAATAAACATTAAAAAAATTAAAAAAAAAAAGAAATCAGTTTTGTAAAAAGAAAATGCCACATATTAGAACTCATAAGAGGGTCTTTCAGACGAGGTGGTGTGGACGTGTCAGAAACGGCAGATGGCAGGTAGGACATCTACCCGGTGAACAACGGGACTCTGTAAGCGTTTTCTTGCATAGGCTGGAGCCCAGTGGAGCTCTGGCCGAATGCCTCCATGTCAACTGTCCGTCTGTGTCTCCTCTCTTGTCCCTCATGTTCCCCATTGCCTCCCGCCTCACCATGGCCTTGCGCCTTCCTACAGGCTCGAGAAATGACCTCTTCCCATTGGACAACCAACATCACCGCAAGGGAGCCATGGAAAGAATATGTTTGTGACTGAATTTCTTGCATTCGGAACCCTTCAGACATGAGCGCTTGATTTCTTTTTCAATCACACAATGTTCCTCAGCTCACAGACACTACAGAAGTGGGCAGTCAGATGCCGGCACCTGGGGAGGAGGGGGGGAGGGGCTGGGTTCCACCAGTCGGCTTTGTGTTAATGAGAACAGAATGCGGTGAGACCCAAAGGCCACCGCACCTTCTTCTCCACCAAGCCCAGGCGTCTCTGTTACATCAGGGATTTTCTGACCTGACTGCATATGACGCTGACCTGGGGAGTTCAGGCTCTGATCCGCTTGGGCGAAACCAGCTCTGGGAGAGTCTGGCTTCGTGGGGTCTGCTTCTCAACATGTGTGCTCTGGCCTGGAGCAGCCCTGGGGAGTCATTGGAGATGCAGAGTTTGGGGCCCTCGTTTGTGCGGAGCCAGAATGGGCCCTGGAATGAGACCTCTGGGTGATGCGTATGCACAGGAAAGCTTTACTTATTTTTTTTTTAATTTTAATGTTTTTATTTTATTTTTGAGAGAGAGAGACAGCATGAGCAGGGGAGGGTCAGAGAGAGAGGGAGACACAGGATCTGAAGACAGGCTCCAGGCTCTGAGCTGTCAGCACAGAGCCCGATGCAGGGCTCGAACCCACGAACTGTGAGATCATGACCTGAGCCGAAGCCGGACGCATAACCACCTGAGCCCCCCAGGCACCCCTGGAAAGCTTTACTTAAAAAAGGCATCTAAAAGGATGTCTCATATCCTTATATTATGGTTTCTTGTCATTGCAAAGCAGGACACACGATACCGTATACACCGAAGTTAAAAAGCACCATTTTTGTATTCAGCAGCTCTTATGAGGATTCCACGAAGCACAGTCACCCCGAATACTCCCAATACCTCAGTGCTACATCTACATTTAAAATTTCTTTTTCGGATTCTGAGGGCACCTGGGTGGCCCGGTTGGTTGAGTGTCAGACTTTGGCTCAGGTCATGATCTCGCAGTTTGTGGGTTTGAGCCCCACGTCGGACTCTGCGTTGACAGCTCAGAGTCTGGAGCCTGCTTTGGACTCTCTCTCTCTGTCTCTCTGCCCTTTGGCTGCTTGCACACAATCTCTCTATCAAAATAAATAAGTAAATGATAGGCCACCTGGGTGGCTCATTTGGTTAAGCACGTGACTTTGGCTCAGGTCATGATCTCATGGTTGTTGGGTTCAAGCTCAGAGCCTGGAGCCTGCTTTGGACTCTCACTGTCTCTCTCTCTGCCCGTTGGCTGCTTGTGCACTCTCTCTCTATCAAAATAAAAAAGTCAATTCTAGGGTGCCTACGTGGCTCAGACGGTTGAGCATCTGACTTTGGCTCAGTCACGATCTCACAGTTATGAGTTCGAGCCCTGCGTAGGGCTCTGTGCTGCCAGCTCGGAGCCTGGAGCTGCTTTGGATTCTGTGTCTCCCTCTCTCTCTGCCTCTCCCTTGCTCTCTCTGTCTCTCTGTCAAAAATAAACATTAAAAATTTTTAAACTTATTTTTGGGTTTCTCTAACAGATATTTCCTCTGACAATCCCTTAACTCAATGCAGGATAAGTCATGAGCCAAGAAGGAATCTTAAACCTCTTTCAAAGTAAACAGTATTGAGAAAGAGTCCTACGGCAGCTCATCTTTTTCTTATTTTTCCTAAACCAACGCGAAACCCCAAAAGAGCATCTGCTGCCATTCCAGGGCACCAAGCGGAATCTCAGAAACAAATTATATGCTAACAATGTGCAACCACAAATTCCCAGATGATCGGGAAGACTTGCTTAGAAAGAATTAAAAAAGGGAAAAAGAAGAAAAAGAAAGGAGACTTTCTTCTGAGGAAGGCTCTGTTTTCTAATTTGAAAACTGGCTTCTTTTCCACAATTGTCTTCCAAGATGGGGATCAACCTCACGGATGGCCATGTGCCCGATCTGCTTCAATCCCTTTTAAACGCCTCTGATCAAATTAACTTCTGACCACCACGTTTTCCTCCTCTGAATCTACCTTCTTTGTGACAGTTACAATGTGCATGTGCAGGACGTGGCTGCAGATGTCAAGGTCTTTGCCAAAATTATATAACTAGATGCAGTTGGTTTTCTTGACTAAGCTAATTTTTTTTTTTTTTTGCTTCCATAGACCACACTTTCTCTTCATTTCTCCTAATCTCTCTTCCACTCGGGACGGGAATTCACCCTGTGCATTATTCACTAAAAATGCACTACATTTCCCACTTGTAGGAGAGCCCCTCATCACAAAATCACAGCAGATCATTTATTCTGGGCTGTGGTCTCTGTAAGAACAGTTCAAATGAAAATTTCTGAAAATGCCCACGTCCCTTCCCCATCCCCACCCCCCACTTTCGGAGGCAGTTGAATTAAAGACCCAAACGGTTTCCACATCATCAAAGGTTACTTCTGACTCCAGCACCAGGATGAAGGCGTTGGACTCTTTTGAACTGATGTCACTGTTCTTTTCAAATGCTGGTCATGTAATTGTTTGCAAATGTGGGGAACCTACTTTAGAAACACCCAGAAGGCACGAGGCAGAGATGATCAAAGCAGACTAGGATTAATACTTGAGTATCACATATGGAGACGAATTTTCAAAAATACATTCGGTCTGCATTGCTACTTTCAAAAGAAGCCTCTACTTCCTGTGGGCACAAGGGTTTATCTTTGTCCATGAGCATCCGTACCTTGAGAAGTCATGCAAGTGCTGAAGCAAAGAGCATAGCAACCAGGACCTAGGATGAGTATGACTGCAGTCGTGAACACGGGGTGAGGAGAGGCACATGGGGACATTGTCCCCCCCGCAGAGCAACAAAATAATCATAAGAAATACGACCACTTCTATTCCTACCTATTCTCTCTGAGCTTCAAGTGCCAGATATTTGGCCCCAAACCAACGTACTTTATCTCTTACTTCTCCAAATGCAAATGGCCAGTGGCGGGGTTGCCAGATTTAGCAGATAAAAATGCGAATGTCCAGAGAAAGGGGAATTTCATACTAACAGTGGATGACTTTTTCAGTTCTAAGTAGGACTCGGGACATATGGAGGATAAACTTAAACTAAAAGAAGACTTGCTCACCAGAAAACCAGATGGAAGTAAAGTCTTCCAATGGCACCATCACTAGGGAAGTGTGCCCCTAAAAATAGGGGACAGGGTTTGGTCTACCTGGCTGGAGAGGCAGGCAGTGGTCTGCAGACTTAGAGCTCCGGGTAGGAGGTGCCACACGTGAGGATTGGGTGCCACCAGGAAGGAGAAAGGGACTCTGGGAAACTCTGTCCCATCCATCCCTTGGTCCTGAGTCAGACATGCTGTTGGACCATCCCGACAGATCAGCCCTAACTTCTCCCTTCCCTGAAGATCCGGGAACACAGGATGAATTCACCAGGAGATGCTGATGCCTGTTGGGGGCACCCAAAAACAAATGCATAGGGACAAGTGTGTCCCCGGGTGTCTGAAGTCCTCTGACCAGCCGTCCCCTGACTTGTTCTTTTATGTCAGCTTCTCCTTTCCTCTGTCATTCAGTCTTGCCCTGTGTTCTTCATTCTCCTGGTGATTTAGCAAAATAAAGTGTAAGGGAAAAAACAGTCTCCCATTCTTCCAAAGCTTGCTCTCTCTCTCTGTGTGTTTCCTGTGACTTCTCTTTGCCCTTCCTGGTCCTCTTTCCTTCTCTCACAAAGCTAATGCACCACTAATGTCATGTGGGTCCTAGCTGCGTTGAGTGGAGAGCCGGACAATCGATGCAGGAGAATTTGATATGAAACTGAGTCACGTCCTTCCCTAATGGAGAGAATCCCTGATTTACATGGAACCCAGAAGTCCAAGGTACTTGGCACATGGTAATGCACTTAATTTTGATATCTATGTATCTATCTTTGTATGTGTGTATGTATCTATCTATTACCTATCACCTATCCATGCCTCTATCACCTATCATCTATGTATCTATCTCCTGTCTATCCATCCATCCATCATCTATTCATTCATCTACTATCTTTTTTTACATTTATTTATTTTTAAGAGACAGAGAGAGACAGAACATGAACAGTGGAAGGACAGAGAGGGAGGGAGACATATAATCTGAAGCAAGTTCCAGGTTCTGAACCGTCAGCACAGAGCCCAACGTGGGGCTTGAATCCACGAACTGTGAGATCATGACCTGAGCCAAAGTCAGACACTCAACCAACTGAGCCCCCCAGGTGGCCTAATTATCTATCAATATGTATCTACTTATGTATCTATCCAACTAATCTATCTACCTATCCATGCATATATCTATCTTTCTATCCATAATCTAGCCATCCATCCATTCATCCATCATCCTACCTATTTATCCATCTCTCTACCCACCTACCCCATGGATTAATATGGTTATATCTCCTCACTTAGGTGCCAAGATCCATATTACTTTCCTCTCACAAAAACACGACACAGTCCCAAAGCACCCACATATCTGACCCTAATTATTACCCAATTTGATTTTTTCTTATAAGCCAGTCCAAGCCCTCTGTTGGGTTGAACCAAGTGGGACCAATATTCCCAAATTGTGTCACATCTATTCTCGGCAATAAGATTTCAGTGTTTGTTTATGCAGTATCCTTGACTGCAGAAATCATTACATTTATTTTGTTCTCTTTCCTTGTGGAGAGGTGGAGATAATGTTGCCTCAGGATGTGGGTGAGGTCATTGCGTCCTGGAAAAAGAAAAGTAGAAAAGGGTAATGACTTACCTACAGGACTCTTGTCGTAAGAACAATAATCACCCTGGTTGGCATTATTGGAATTTTCAATGCTATGGAAGAAGATCCAGTCTATCAGCAGCCCGTGGCTCACCACATTGAGTATCTTGAATCCTCTTCTACTAACCCCTGTTGCTTCACCAGCTTCCTGAGAATCCATCCTGGCTTGAGTCACTCAGCTGTCATGTGAATCTTTCCGGCTCATTCACATGGGAGGGGAAGCCATCTTGAACCAATGGGGAGATATAGGCAGATGCATAAAAACCTTCTGCTCTCCTGTTTGTAGCACAGAGCCCTGACATTATTTAAAACCTTTGGAAAGTCCAGCACCGATGGCTAATACGCTAACGTGTCCTCAAGTTGGCTTTCCCTCCTTCTCCACCTCACCGCCCTACACACACACACACACACACACACACACACACTTCCTGAAGTTTGTTCCTGGCTCTCTGTCCTCCGGTAAATGACTTACACAGAAGCCTTGGCCTCCAGCTCCACCCTGAGTGGCCCCCTGAGGATCCTGTGCCTACAGACTAAACTCTGGGGGTAACCAACATCGTGAAGTGAGTGCGCTGACTTCTTTGAAAGCAGTCAGTTCTGTTTTTCTCACACGCACAAAGTGACCATCACTTTATTTTAGGACGATGAACTTTCTGGCAATCTGGTTTTTAATGGCTCCCACAGGAGCGTCATTGAAAGAAAAGTGTGCCTCAGTGGATCCCCTGGAAGCATTTGAAATCTGAGGGGAAAAGGAACATACACAGTAGACAGAAAGATAGACCCTCTTCCCTTACCACACACGGAGTTAATATCTAGAATATGCAAAGGATGTCCATTAAAACAAAGAGAAAATCCAACAGAAGATGCAGCGATGGATGGAGATCAATGGTTTTTATTTCTTGCTTATTTATTCAGTTTGTTGGGGAGGGGCAGACAGGGAAAAGAGAGGAATCTCAACGGCACTGGGCACGATCAGCTCAGAGCCTGAGGCAGGGCTCCAACCCACAAACCGCGAGATCATGACCTGAGCCAAAAGCAGCAGTTGGGTGCTTCACCCACGGAGCCACCCAGGCGCCCCAAAAAATGGTTCTTAGATGGGAAACCCAAGTTGTTTGAGTGGAAGGAACAGGCAGATTACACCTTTCTCCTGAGAAGACACCTGAATCCTAACCTTTGGAACTTGGGAATATGTTTGCTTTCACGGCAGGGGAGAATGAAGCTGGCAGATGAAACTTGGGTTGCCAGGCAGGTGATGTTGCAATGAGGAGTTTGGCGGCTCCTGGAGGGCTCAGCTTGTTGAGGTCCTGCGTTGGCTCAGGTCATGGTCTCATGCATGGTTCACGGGTTCAAGCCTTGTGTTGTTCTCTGCGCTGACAGCTCAAAGTCTGGAGTCTGCTTCCGATTCTATGTCTGTCTGCCCCTCCGCTGCTCACCCACTCTCTCTGTCTCTCAAGAAAAAATAAACATTAAAAAATTTTTTTAAAGAAGGAGATGGTCCTGCCTTATCCGGGTGGGTCCGATGGAACCCAAAGGACTCCCAGGAGTGGGAGAGGAAGCAGAAGACACGGACCAGAGAGGTGGGCTGCTCAGCAAGGTTTGACCCAACATTGGTGGCTAGGAAGGGAGCAGAAGGAGCCGTGAGCCCAGACGTGCAGGCAGCCCCAAGGGGCCCCTTTGTACAGTCAGAAGGGAAGCGAGAGAAAATAATGGAGACAAGAAAGAAACACTTCCTCTTGCACTTTTCAGGCAGTCTTATTGACTTCACATTTTCCTTATCTCTTATATTTTCTTATTTCTTGGACCTTACCACGGGCAGCTTATCCCTGAAACGTGGGACAGACAAGACCTGCTCTGGTCCTTCCCGTGGACGACAGAAAATACGACCCAATCCTGCCGTCCTCAAATTAGGCACTGAACCCAGTTCAGTTCAGAAGATGTCCTTCGAGCCTTTTAAACGTTCGTGGACAGACCTACCTGCTATGAATCTGTGGCCTTGGGACATGCAGAGACGGTGGGTGAGTCGTTTGCAGACTTCTGTCCATACGGAGGCCACATACCCTCTGCCTGCTCTTCTCTCCGTGATATTTGTCCGTACAAGAATTACCGCAGGCCTCCTGCCAATTGCAAAATGCTCCCTTGGCAAATTCAGCATCTTTGCCTCACGTGGGCATATAGAAAAGGCATGGCATTTGTGCTCAGATATTTCCCAGCAGCTCCGAGTCTTGTGATGGTGCAGGACCTTGGGAGGAGACGCCGGCTACCCTTGTTTCTCACCTGATCTATGAGTGGATTGCATGCACGTCTTGGGGCGTCCCGTGATTTTCCAGGTGGCTTTTGGGAAGTTGAGCAGCCCGCCCTCCTGAGGTGGGCATCACCCAGAAAAGTAGTCACTGTTCCCCTTGGGAGTGAACCGGCAACTCCAACGTACCCACTAACTTTCCCTTCATGACGTTCCGTTTCCATTACGACTCCCTCGGATGACGAAATTCTGCCAGGGCCCTTCATGACTGAGCGCTCAGCCGGAAAGCTGGGCTGGCTTCAAATAAAAGAAAATTGCTTTATTTTTTTGTTCCAGTAAAGCACGGTGTATATGCTTTATTTCAGACCTATAAGTTGATAATCTCCGTTCGCCGATGGAAAGACCCAAGCAGCAGGCTACTCAATAAGCCCTGAATGCTTCTTTGTGAAAGGATGTTGAGAACCAAATCCTGGCGTGAGGTCTCTGAACCTCGACATGCACAAACACGTATTTATTCTAAACAAAATAGGGGCACCTGGGCGGCTCAGTCGGTTGAGCATCTGACTTCGGCTCAGGTCATGATCTCATGGTCTGTGGGTTCGAGCCCCGCATAGGGCTCTATGCGGGCAGCTCAGAGCCTGGAGCTGCTTCGGATTCTGTGTCTCCCTCTCTCGCTGCTCCTCTCCTGTTCATGCTCTGTCTCTCTTTGGCTCTCAAAAATAAATAAAACGTAAAGACAAATTCTAACAACAACAAAAAAATAAATAAATAAATAAACGACCAAAACTGGACAAAGACGCAGGCCATCTGGCGACTGGATTTGCAAACGCTTTCTGTGAGTCAAGGTCAAGCTCCCGTGATACCCAGAGTGTCCTTATTTGCATTTAATTTCCCGGCTTAGATTATATATACGGGTTATCGTTTCCATATGTGCAAAGTATGTCTGTTGTATCTGTATGCCTTCAAAAAAGAAGACATCCTTTTCCAGGTGTTTCTTAGGCAGTTTGGCCCCGGGGGAGAGGATTTGGCCCTAACACGTTCCTTGCTGTTCCTTTCACAAACCTGAAATGTTCAGTCTCTGCTGGAAAGTTACATAACATGGCTGCTTGGCACGTGTCGTTTCAGGATCCGGGACCAACGCGGCTCCGTAAACAAAAGCATTCCGTGCTCCATGCTTCCGGGGACGTGTGGGGGGTGAACCCTGGTCTCATCCTCCAAGATCCTCATTCCTGTGCACTCAGCACTTTCCCTCTCGGACTGGAAGCCACAGGCCCTTAGCTTGTGCTGTTAAATGCACGTGTTTCTGAAAAACCCAGTTACACAACCTATTTTTCAGTGCGTGCCCAGAGGTGCACGTTTAAAGAAAGGATGGCTGAAGGTAAAGTCGGTAAAACGGAGGGTACAGAAATCGGATGTACGCTGGCGGTTGACTCCGCTTAGCCAGAGGGCGTGGACATGCGGACAGCAAAGCACACAGCGCAAGAATCCTCTCCAGGAAACGTCTCTGGTGAACGCACAGGGCACAGGGCTGGAAGACCAGGATGGAGACTGGACCCATCGTGGGTCTCCCTGGAGGGCGATGCCAACGTTTGGCCACTCACGATGCAAAGGCAGGCTGCAAAGTGGCTCGCAACGGTCCGTGTTATAGTATGCGAGTTCTACCTTCACTCGGGAAAAGCGAAACTCAAAGAAATTACCCAACGTCAGACGCACGAGTCATGTCGGCAACAAATATTTCCAACAGATTAAGATAACTTTGTGTTTTAAAAAATTTTTTTAATGTTTATTTATTTTTGAGAGAGAGAGAGAGCGGAGAGGGGCAGAGAGAGAGGGCGACAAAATTTGACACAGAGCCCAAAGCGGGGCGTGAACTCGCAAACCACGAAATTGTGACCTGAGCTGAAGTCAGACCGTTAACTAGCTGAGCCACCAGGTGCACCAGATGAATCTAAGTTAATGAACTTCTTCAGTTACAATTACCTAACTTAACTCTGGGTCCTTCAGAAGTTTAGGAAAATGTCTTATTCCTTCACGGCTTTAAGTTTAAAGACAAAAAAAAAAAAGCATTCACTGTCTTTTTATGACATCAGAGCACATTCCTAAACCAAAACTGCCTTTTTGGTGTAGAACGGAACATGTATGTAGTAAGTAAAAAGGCTCTGAATATTTCCTCTTATTTCCTGTTCTGGTCTTGCAGTCATAAATGCCAGGAGCGACCGTTACTGATTTTGTTTAACTTCCTTAACAATGTTTATGGATAGTCAAACACATATTTAGTCAACTGTGTTATTTGATGGTCATGGAGGGGGGGCCCTTGTGGGGAGAAGCCCTGGGTGTTATATAGAAACTAATTTGACAATAAACTATTATAAAAAATAGAATAAAACAAAATGTTGTAACTAATGAAATGAGCATTAATGCCTATGCCTACCTTTATCGTGATTATGCCCAAGAAACAAATCGGCAAACCCTTGTCACTGACTGTTACCTTGTAATCCTTGGCAGGAAATAGTGAGACTCACGGATTCCTTCATAATAATAACAATAAAACAGCATACCTCTGACAACAAAGCAGAGACAGCCTTTGTCTGGTGTATTTTCTTACCAGTGTAATACTGGTTTTATGGATTTAGCAACCGCAGAATCTTATGTGATAATTTGTCTTAAAAGACACCATTTAAAAAAATAAGTGGATTTATATCTGAACCCTGATTGCTGTATCATTGAAAAGTTTATTTTAGGGGCGCCTGGGTGGCTCAGTCGGTTGAGCGTCTGACTTTGGTTCAGGTCATGATCTCACGGTTCTTGAGATTGAGCCCCATATAGGGGCTCAGTGCTGACAGCGGGACCTGCTTCGGAATCTGTTTCTCTCTCTCTCTTTTTCTGTCCCTCCCCTGCCCGTGCTCCGCCTCTCTCTCAAAAATAACCTTTAATAACATTTAATAAAGAGAAAAGTTTAAAAATTTTATTTTAGAGAGAGAAAGGGGGCAGAGAGGGAGAGAATCCCAAGGGGGCTCGAGGAAGCCACCCCATCCATTCAGCCGCCCACAGCCTGACATGACGGGAGACCTCAGGGGGACCAGGAGCAGAGAGCCTGGAAAGAGGCCCAGGCGCCCTCTCTGCTCTTCCAACGCTGACCCTCTTCCCTCCAACAGGCCGGGCGGCTCCTGGTCTCCACGCCTCCCCACTGGCCATCGGCCTCACTGCGTCTGCTGCACAAATTTGGGGCGTTGATCCGGCCTGCTCTGGCACACGTCACGTGCCCACCTGTGCGCCAGTCACCTGCAGCCAGAAGCTGTAATGTCCTGGGCGCAGAACGTGTTTGGGGATGGACCGTGTGCGCCAGCCAATCAGCGTCGGCCACGGTCGGATTGCGTGAACCTGGCCAGTCCGCTCCAATGCACCTGTCGGCTCAGGCGCAGGGAAGAGCAATTCCAAGGACGGCCCTGTCTGAGCGGGGGCTGCAGCGTGCAGACCCCGAAAGGAGGAAGGGGGGCACTAGACCGACAAAGAAAAACGCATCCAACCCACATCGGTTACGGTAAATCGGGGCCTGCACGTTCAAGCAGAAAACGTGACATGCTTCTGTTCCCTGAATTGCAATATTTCCATCACTGGCTTAAAAACGGGACATTTTAAGGTCGTTATAAGTTTACTAGTTACGTATATTGTCATTGTGATGCAACACATTTACCCTCTTAGAGCGCAGAGGGCTGCTGTAGAGGGGTGAGCGGTGTCCCCTCCACGAGGACACACAGAGCGTCCTTATTGTAAATAGGTCACTGCACATGAACGACTTCAGGTGAGCTCATCCTGGTTGGGGGTGGCCCACATCCAGTGACACGGGTCCTTGTAAGAGACACAGAGAAGAAACACAGGCACAGAGGAGAAGCCAAGTGAAGATGAGACAGAGACGGGAGGAACAGGCCACCAGCCCAGGGAGGCCTGGAGCCCCAGAAGCTGGAGGAGGCTGGAAGGACCCTCCCCTGGAGCCTCTGGGGGGAGCACAGCCCTGTCCTGCCTGAACCTCAGGGGTCCTGCCCCTCCTGGATCTCAGGGGTCCTGCCTGGATCTCAGGGGTCCTGCCTGGAACTCAGGGGTCCTGCCTGGGTCTCACGGATCCTGCCTGGGTCTCACGGGTCCTGCCTGGATCTCAGGGGTCCTGCCTGGGTCTCAGGGGTCCTGCCTGGGTCTCACGGATCCTGCCTGGGTCTCACGGGTCCTGCCTGGATCTCAGGGGTCCTGCCTGGAACTCAGGGGCCCTGCCTGGATCTGAGGGGTCCCGTCTGGATCTCAGGGGTCCTGCCTGGATCTCAGGGGTTCTCCTGGATCTCAGGGGTCCTGCCTGGAACTCAGGGGTCCTGCCTGGGTCTCAGGGGTCCTTCCTCTCCTAGATCTCAGGGGTCCTGCCTGGATCTCACGGGTCCCGCCTGGATCTCAGGGGTC
>NC_043717.1:1470177-1475095 GCF_006229205.1 Suricata suricatta | reverse complement strand
CTGGGTCTCAGGGGTCCTGCCTGGATCTCAGGGGTTCTCCTGGATCTCAGGGGTCCTGCCTGGATCTCAGGGATCCTGTCTTGCCTGGGTCTCAGGGGTCCTGCCTGGATCTCAGGGGTCCTGCCTGGGTCTCAGGGGTCCTGCCTGGATCTCAGGGGCCCTGTCTGGATCTCAGGGGTCCTGTCTTGATCTCAGGGGTCCTGCCTGGATCTCAGTGGTCCTGTCTTGATCTCAGGGGTCCTGCCTGGATCTCAGTGGCCTGCCTGGATCTCAGTGGTCCTGTCTGTATCTCAAAGGTCCTGTCTGTATCTCAGGGGTCCTGCCTGCATCAGGGGTCCTGCCTGGATCTCAGACTTCCTGTTTCCAGAGCTGGGAGAGAACGAATCACCGTACTTTTAAGACCCTGGTTGATGGTACTAACTTGTTAAGGCAGCCCCCCCCCCACCCCAGGAAACTGCTGCAGAAGGCATCTGAGTTTGAAGCCTAGTTAGAAATGGTTACCACACGACAGTTTCTGTTTCCGCTAAATATTTTCTTAGCCTCTTTTTTCCTTTGTAAGAATTCAGTGTCGTGTGAAGACGCGTCATTTTCTCCTCCACAGATTTATATAATCGTCTGAGTCACGGCTTCCCCGCACTTTGTTCATAAGTGACTTCTATTCACATCTTTGAACAGCACATTCCAAAGCTTCTTTGGATTTTGTTTGGGTGTTTTGTTTTGCGTGTTGTTCTTTTGTTTTGTTTTTTTTGGTGCTTATTTTTGGGCACAAGGATGCATTCCTACTTGTAGGATTTCAGAAGGACTTACCCTGGCTGCATCAGACATCTTCTGTGCGTTCGTGAGGCTGCCCAGCCCACTTCCCCGAGCAGCCACCTTCGTGAAGATCAGGCACCTGGGAAATGTCCTCAGGGGACCCACCGACTCTCAGCAGCCTTCGCCCTCAGAAGGAGCTTTTTAACTTTTTTAAAAAACATTTTATTTTTGCAAGACACACAACATGAGCAGAGGAGGGTCAGAGAGAGAGAGGGAGACACAGAATCTGAAACAGCTCCAGGCTCTGAGCTGTCAGCACAGAGCCCTATGCGGGGCTTGAACTCACCAACCGTGAGATCATGACCTGAGCGGAAGTCAGACAGTTAACAGACTGAGCCCCCCAGGGGCCCCTGAAGGAGCTTTTTAATAACATCCCTGCATTCTGGCGTCTGGGACAGCTCCCCGGGGGGAACGCCGCAGCGGCTGCCGGATTTGCTCTCCCAGAGCCAGCACGCATGCACAAAAGTAGAGTCAGCAAGAACACGGGCCAAAACGAATTGTTCAAAAATATATATATATAATTTTTTTTTTAAAGGCTTCACAACACTTTTTAGAATTTTGAGTATTCATCCTTGGTAGGACCTGTTTCTCAAATGAATTTTTTCAGGGCGAGACCCTCTGCATTTTTCATCCTGGAAAGGGACAAGGGTTTGGGGGTCTGCCAAACGGCTCTCCAACGCTGAGGTCATGGAGGCGGGCTTCAGGGGGCACGGACACCCCCTCGCCTGCCCCCCTCCGCTTGCTGCTGGCCTGTGTGGTGGGCACGGGGCATGGCCGGAGAATTCCAAAACCTCACCGCCCTGCCGTGCTCTCCTGCCCGGGGACCCAGAGTGAGGACGCAGGTACGCATGACTTTCCGTGTTCAAGGTCACAGAGACGGGAATCCCCCACCACCGCCGCACTGACTTCCCAGCTGCACACATTTGCTGGTTTGCAGAGAGAACACAACGGTGCTCGGTGTGCCTCCGCAATCCATTCCCTTTCAGGGATGCGGCTGAGAAAATCTGGAAGCGTTTTCATCCAGCCCGCGGAGCAGGGGGCTTCCGAATGCGCTCTGTGTGGACAAACAAAGGAGAACACGCCTCTTCCTCTCACAGGGATTGCCAGTAGCCTGTGTTATCATGGAAGGTTCGCCCTAGACACACAGGGGCAAGTTTCCCATGGAACATTCCTTGCAGTCTGACTCTGCTCAAATAAAGATGCCTCCCAGCAGCCCCCCGGCCCCGCGCCTCCTGGGATTCCCCAGCGATGCAAGCAGACATTTCCTGTGTCGACTTTTTTCTCTGTCTCCTGGTCATTGTACAAGATTGAGGGTCAGCGCTTCCCCGGATTATAGAGTCTGGCCCCCACCGGAAGGGCCGTCACGTGACTCAGAAGCAGGGTTTTTACGTCCCTGTTAGGCAGAGAGCCACGTCAGTCATTCATTGGTGAGGCGCGGCCTTGCTTAGAACATTGCACTTTCCCAATCAAAAGCCACAGCCCTTAAGAGGTTCACCTCATGCATGAGCAGCCTGCACATTCTGCCTGTTTGGGGAAGAATCAGGGGAGGGAGATGAAAGACACAGGGATGCAGGACACATAAACGACGGTGGGGTCACCGGATCGTAGGCATGAAGCACACAGCGTGCGCACTGCCCCGCACCGTCCTGACACAGGGGCACCGCTGTCCTTCCTTATTCTGCATTAGGAAAAGCTGATTTTAGGAAGGGCCAACGGCATATTCTCGGCTACCTGGCCAAGAAAGCCAGCAGGAGGAGGACAGCGTGGCGTGAGTCCAGACGTGTGACTCAGCTCACGATCGTCCCCTGTTACGGGGAGAAGACCGGTCCTAAGGTTCAGGACAACGCAGGTGACACACACGGATGGGGGGGGTCCCCGAGACAGAGGGCGGCAGGGAATTTCCAAACGATGAGCTTTTCTTCTCCCCCTGTCCCGACAAGAACGGTTTGGTCGAAGGCAGGAGCCGGAGGCTGGGGACGGAGTCGGCAAAGCCATTAGGATTTCCTTCTGCACGCACGAGTGCAGAGCGTCGAATTTCAAGAGCAGATACACCTCCCTGAGGCCTTTTCCGTGTATGGCCTGTAAATGGGCCACCAGCCTGCGGCTCGGGCACCCGGCGGGACACAGGAGCCACTGCCCCGCACATGGTACCCTGGGGGTGTCCAATACACGTTTCGGGGTTCACACAGGTCTTTGCAGATCAAAGATCACGGGGCCCAGCTTCTGAGAGCACACCATGGAGACGCACAGCTTGTGCACAGGCCTTCCCAGGGGACACAATCCTGTCCACAGCACCCTTGTTGACGACATCCTGGGTCGGACAGGCACGTGGAAAAGCGCTCGCTGGTAAAATCACTAGCTGTGTCCATCAAGACACGTGCCCTTTGGTCCCTAGGACGCATACCATGGACTTCTGGCAATATGGCGGCCAAGAGCTCTCTTTTGCCCATTAGAAGGAGCCACAAGTTCGCCTAGCTTGTCGGAGAAGGAATGACCTTCTCTGTCTTCCCTCCTCATCCTCCACGTAGTGGAAAATGATCAAACACTTGACTTTAACCCAACCGACATGCATTTCTAACTCTTGGTGTATTCAACGAACTTTGTAGGCTGCGGTGACTCAACAGTAACTAAAACATGGTTCCTGCACGTGGACTTAACCCTGACCCGGCAAGGCAGTGCTGCCAAGGTCAACGTCCAAACAAAGGCATTCAACACACCAAAGCATCGATTTATGTTGAAATTACAGGATCACGGAGAATCACAATGCTCTATTCAGGGATTTGCTGTTTACGTTGCAGAGTGACCTTTTCAATCTACACATTCCTTGGAAAACTGAACCTCAGGGGCTCATTCCTTCTGTTCGGGATCACCTTGAGCACCTACCGTGCCCCAGTCTCCGTGCTAAGGCCGAATGCTAGCACTGAATTAGAAGCAGGGCAAGTCATTGGTCATAATGCAAACAAACGGCCACACGGATGGGCAAGAATCTGGGGAAATGCTACCACCTGCGTTTGGGGAGCAAACAGGGCACCAAAACACCTTGAGGAGAGTCCGTGCATGGACACCGAGAAGAGACGAAGGCAGAATCTCCACCACGTGTTCAAAACCACCGATGCAAGGTGTCTGGGAGAGGCTGGGAAGACCTCGGATCTCATGTGCCACCCACGGGCAGCCTGGCCACCTTCCCAGCTTGGGTGACCCACTGGAGGTGGATCACAGCCGGGACTGGTGCAGCAAGAGCCTGGCAGGAGTCGCAGAAGGCGAGAAATGAGCAGTCTTCCGAAGGCAACCAGGAGGGGCCCGAACCAACGGCCCAACGACTCTTAGAAGCCGAGATCCGCCAGCGTCTGAGTCCCAGACCCCGTCACTCTGAGGTCCCACAAAACCACCACACGGCAGGGGGGACGATGCGAGTTTCGAGTTCAGCTGCCGGCAATGCCATTAAGAAGCCCGGGAAGATGTTCTGGGGACAAGATTGTGATAAATTCAGGGGGTGGGTTTTGGGCGCGGCAGGGAAAAACGCGGACAATGAGTCCCAGAAAATACAACACTTATTACTGAAAAATAGAGCGATAGAGCAAGTGAGTCAAACCATTTATGAACCAGGGTCTACTGATGACGGAGACCCTGTGGCCACCCCTCCCCCACCCGGAGCCCAGGAACAGGAGCACCTTGCGGACACTGTGTTTTTTAGGGGAAACCGAGGCAGCCCGCCCTCCGTGCATCAGAAGCAAGTCAGCGCCCCGTCTTGGGCCGCCAAGTCGTTGTCTTAATGCCGGCCCTGCAAAGGCTCCATGGGGACTTCTGGGAAGTTCCTTTCCTGGCTCTTGGCCTTTGGACACGTACTATTTTCTCTTCCCAGACGCTCTGTCCTTTCTTCCAGGGGCTGGAGGAGGGTGGGAGGGAGTTGTCTCTGCTGATGGCTGCGCTCACCTGAGCCCTCCCTAACTTTCTGGTGCCCCCGGTCCTTCTGGAAGGCGGAGGCGCTCCTCCCCCCTCCCCATCTGGCTCAGGGACGCACCGCCCTCTCCGGCGGGGCTCCCGCGCCCCCTCCCCAGGTCGCCCCCCCCCCGCCCCGCTCCCCGCGGTTCCCCGCCCCCGCCCT
>NC_043717.1:1463065-1470077 GCF_006229205.1 Suricata suricatta | reverse complement strand
CATGGCCCCGGCGGACCCCCGGCCGTGACGCGCGCGCCCCGGTCCCGCGGCAGCTCCGGGCGCTGCACTCCCGTGTGTGTCGGCTTCCGAAGGCCAGGTGAGGACAGAGGGCGGCCCGGGCATCCGAGGGCTCGGGGATCGCTGCGCGGGGGCGCTTGGGGCTCGGCCAGGGCTGGGGGCGAGGGCGCAGAGGCGCAGGGCACCGCGCCTGCCACTGGGCTCGCGGGCCTTTGGGGAGGAACCCACAGGCCGAATCGGGCGGGAGGGTCCCCGTCTCCTTAAACTCTCCAGTCCCTTCCGGGCAACCTGGCACCCACCCATCCCGTGGGACCCCCGAGGGAACCCGAGTCCTCCCGGCCTGGGAAGGGCCAGCAGAGCTGCGACCCGCCCCCGCCCCCGCCGCCTCCTGTCCCCCTGGAGAGCGGGCGACCCTCGGCGAAGAAGCCGGACAAGCCATCGCCTGGAAAGTCCGCTCCCTCTGAGCGGGTCCCCGCAGACCCAGCCGAGCCGCGCTCCGGGAAACCCCGAATTTTCCTCGCCGCGCGCTGGAGGCTGGCCAGAGGGTCCGCCGGGGCCCCCACCCCACTCCACCCCACCGCACGCCACCGCCGGGCGGCCCCGCCGGCTCCGGCTCAGGGCGCCTCCCCGGGCTTCCCCGGGGCGCGCGCTCTGGGTCTCCGGGGAGGACCGGGCGGGAGCGGACTTGGGGCGGCTGCTGTGGCGGACGCTGAGCCCCGCCCTGGAAAGGCTGCCTGCGCCGCCAGCTCGGCACTCGGGCTGCAGAGCGCGTCCATCTCCAGGTTCTTGAAAGGACGGAAAAGCTCCGGATTCCAAGCCTGTGCGCGCGGATCCGAGGCTGTTCCCAGGCCCAGAGCGCGCGCGCCTCTGTTGTTCACTCCACTTCCCACGTGTATCACTCTTCTTAAGCTTGATGCAAGAGGGAGAAGCATGTAAGTCTATGAAAAGATGGCCAAAGCGTGCACAAAACTAATAAAAATAAATAACCACGCGTGGTCTAAACGAGGCAGCCGATGCAGCCTAGTGTTTGAAACACATGAGCATTTCCATTTTTGCGCGCATGGCCTCTTTGCCTGGACATATTTCATGGGACAATTCCTTCGCTCTGTATCTCAGGTCAGATGTTGCAAACTTCTTCCCCAATAGCACACGCACCCACGTAGAGTGGAACAAATTTTGCTCCAGTGAGCGCGCACTCTTTAAATACTTTAAGAGGATGTATTGAACACTGGAAGGAATATCATTCAATGAAGGGGGTATTCGTAATAATGACCTTGTTGAGAGGTTTATTTACAGTCAAATATGTACCATATAGAAACATTATAATAATATATGTTCTATTATTATGTATAAACCTAACTAGTATTGCTACTTTAATTAGTTCCTTTATTATTATAGAATAAAACTATGTATTATAGTTCCTTTAATCAGATAGTTTATTATAGAAACATAACATATATGGTATTATAAGAAAACTCTATATTATAGTTACTTTAATCAGTTCTGTTATATTATGGAACCGTTATCATAATATATAACATTACATATAAAACTATATTATAGTTATTTTAATCAGATACTTTATTATGGAAGCATAATATGTGTTATATATGAAGCTATATAACACACTTACTTTAATCAGATACTTTATTATTATAGAAACATCAATGTATGTCTCCTCTCTATATGGATATACAAAGATATACATGAATATCTATGCATTTTTATATGTATCATGTAGATACATGTCTATACATATGTATCAATATTTTCTACTGTATCACATGTGCCTTTCTATATGTATCATATAGATACATATCTATACATATGTATCAATATTTTCTATATGTATCATATGTGCGTTTCTATATGTATCATATTGTTACATATCTATACATACGTATCCACGTTTTTGTGTGTCTGTGTGTCTGTCCATTCCGTACCATAGCTGGACACAGCCTGAGCTTTCCCAACGGTAGCGTCAGAGTCCAGAGTTGAGATGCTCTTCACAATAACGGTTTCCACAGGGCCTTGGTGGTATAGTGGTTAGCATAGCTGCCTTCCACAATAATGGTTTCCAGTTGACGGGGAACGACCAGGAAAGTTAGTTTTGGGTTTTCTTGGTTCAAACATCACGGGACGCTGCCCTGGGAAGCTCCAGGCCACCGTGCAGCCTTCGAAGAACGTTCGCTAAGCACCTTTGCGCTGTCTGACAGTAAACGGCTGTCCTTCTGTGCTCCCACGACAGGTGTCCAGCGCCAAGGGCGCCTCAGGACACGATGCCGTCATCCCGGGCTCCGTGGCCGGCCCTGTCCGTGGTGCTGATTCTGCTCGGGGGCCCTCCACCGGCCGCGCGCGCCTGTCCTCACCCTTGTGCCTGCTACGTCCCCAGCGAGGTCCACTGCACGTTCCGGTCCTTGGCTTCTGTGCCCGCCGGGATCTCCAAACATGTGGAAAGAATCAACTTGGGGTTTGTACCGCCTTCTTCCTGAGCGATGTCGCCCTCTTTCCTGGCGCATTTTTGTGTTTTCCTGCGTGTGTGTGCATTAACAAAACTGGAAATGCGTAAGACTTAGTGGGTCTCTCTTTTGAGTATTGCGTGTCTCTCTGGGGGCAGACTCGCGGTGCTGCATCTTCACTACTAAGTGCAGTCCTTTGGGGACGATTATCTCAATTTATCCTTCAGCTGGAACCACTGCCGTATGATTTAATACCCAACCATCACGATCAACTTCAGCGTATCGACAGATGGCCTTTGATAAAAATCATCTACTGTATAGTAGATACTAATGTATCTGATACACACGTAAATATACCAACATTACTGAAATAGACTTTGGAAACGACTAAAAATAATTTAAAAATCGACTGCACACTTCTGACATTCTGTAACTTATCTGGATGGTTCAGTTTTGCTCTTGGGCTAAATAAAAAGCGTTCTGGTTGCTTTTGCCTATTTAAAACGTGAATATTTTTAAGCGGTGCTTTTATGCAGCATTACAGGCAGATTTATGTTTATATAGATTTATATTTATATAGATTTATGTTTACATAGATTTAGGTATAGACTTGTATATTTTTGGATTTCAAAATATCATTTCATGTGCATAAGCGCTTCTATACATAAGTATTAGTTGCTATAAATTGCAGATGCTCATGTTCAACTTATTTATTTAATTATTTTCATGTGTCCTGATTTTTGAGAGAGAGACAGAAGCACAGAGTTTGAGGGGAGAGGGGCAGACAGGAAGGAGACACAGAATCGGAAGCAGGCTCCAGGCTCTGAGCTGTCAGCACAGAGCCTGACCCGGAGCTCAAACCCATAAAGAAGGAGAGCCAAAGTTGGCCGCTTAACCAGCTGAGCCACCCAGGCACCCCATGTGCAATTCAAATAATGAGCAATTATTTGGACTTACTTCCTCAACAAAATACATAAGCTATTCTCTACCTCCTACAAAACAACAAAAATAAGTTAAGCTGTGATAATCAGCCACGGATCCGATGTTTTAAATGAAGTTGAAATGGCCAATGAACAAATAATTTTAAATGTAACCAGACATCTTATAGCACAGATTTTTTTTTTAATCTTGTATTTGTAAAGCCTTGTAGCAGAAAAAGAGAATGAGAAGTAAAGACCGCAAGATAGAAAATCCCTAATGGAAGGCAGTAGACCGTTAAATAATTTTCTCAGTAAGACCTTGAGAGATCATATGCTCTGAGTATCTGAAAATCCAGCCAGAATTGTGATACCTCAGTAGGCAAATAGTTAGGCTTTGCCAGAAGAGGAAATTAACAAAAAGAAGAAAATTTAACGTTTTTTTTAAATTCACTCTTGAGAGAGACAGAAAAGAGCATGAGCAGGGGAGGGGCGGAGAGAAGGGAGATGCAGAATCGGAAGCAGGCTCCAGGCTCTGAGCTGTCAGCACAGAGCCCGATGTGGGGCTCGAACCCATAAACTGAGAGATCCTGACCTGAGCTGATGTCAGATGCTTAATCGCTTAATCGACTGAGCCACCCAGGCACCTCCCTGCCCTCTGCCTTAGAAGGGGGGATTTTCAGAGCTAACCCAGTTTCTCCTGAGGCCACCTCGTCCCTGCTGCCTGACCCGTTGGCAGTGCACAGAGTTGGACGTGGCGTCCTGAAGGCCTTCATGCAGCCCCGTAGAAAGCATGAGGAGGAGGACGGTGGAGGAGACCAGTTTTCTACTGGGTTTCCTGCCTAGAAGGCATGCATGAGCCGCCTGCTGTATACCAGGGCTCTGGGCTGTGCGGTTGGAACCCGGGGTAGGAAAGATGCAGCTTGCCTCCTCCCACAAGGTGAGCTCTGCACTGGACTTATACACACAGCCTCAGCGCACTAGGACCCGTGAAGCTATTTTTACCTAATGTATGATTTCCTGCCTTTTCCACCTACTGATCTTTACAGTGACCTATTTTGTACACGTGAAACCTAGCTTCTCAATTAGAACATAGTTTCTGGTAGCTTCATGTGGACCAACTTTTTTTTTTAAACTTTTTGTTTTGAGAGACAGCAAGAGTGAACATAAGCAGGAGAGAAGCAGAGAGAGGGAGGGAGAGAGAATCCCGAGCAGGCTCCTTCCACAGTGTCGGCACAGAGTCTGACGCGGAGCTGGAACTCATGACCTCTGAGATCATGACCTGAGCTCAGAATCAAGAGCCAGATGCCTCATGGACTGAGCCACCCAGGTGCCCCATTTTAACTGGCTTTATATGGTAAAGACTATAAATTACAGTGTCCCGAAAGGTTTGCCACCAGGGTAGCACTTAGATATCAAGATGTGCCTTTTCCTATTGATAGCAATGATGTTTGCATGTGGTTTTGTGTGATTTTAAAGAAAAGACAAAACAGTTAAGATATAGCTTCACTGCACGAAGGTATACAACTTCCATTCAGCTAAATGGGTAATATGAGTCAATATGCCAGCTTCTTAATCGCTCTTTTTAAAAAATGTTTATGTATTTATTTTGAGAGAGAGGGCTCACAGGATCAGGGGAGGGGCAGAGAGACAGGGAGACACTTTCCCAAGCAGGCTCCGTGCTCTCAGTGTGGACCTCAATGGTAGGGCTCGAACCCATAAACTACGAGATCCTGAACCTGAGCCGAAATCAAGAATCAGGGGCGCCTGGGGGGCTCCCCTGGTTGAGCGTCCGACTCCGGCTCAGGTCATGATCTCACGGGTTTGTGGGTTCGAGCCCCGTGTCAGGCTCTGTGCTGACAGCTCAGAGCCTGGAGCTGCTTCGGATTCTGTGTCTCCCTCTCTCTCTGCCCTTTCCCTGCTCACACTGTCTGTCTCTCAATCTCTCATAAATAAATAAATAAATAAATAAATAAATTCTAAAAACGTACTTGGGAAGTAATTTTTGGAAAAGTTCTTGGGCTGTCCAAACAGGAAACAATAGATCTCTCTTTCGATGGGGACTGAACACCCTCAGAAACATCTGTGTGGGAAGGGAATATGTCAGTGGTGCTTTGCCAAGACTCCCTCATTCCTAGAGCGTCTGCCATCCTTCCAGAGGGCTAACACAGAAATCAGGCCCGGAGTCCTTTCTGTGAGACGCCGCTCTGGTTTCTTCCTCCTCCCGCCCCCAACAAACGTCACAGTGACATGAACGTCATCTTCTTGGAGACTGATTTTCAGAGAACGTGCTGGCATCCAAGAGGGATTTCATGGGCACCTGGATGGCTCCGTTGCTTAAGCGTCTGATTCTTGATTTTTTTTTTAATTTTTAATGTCTATTTTATTTTGAAGACTCATCCACATGCACTGTGTCCTCAGAGGAAAGAAAATACCTCCTACACTTGGCATTCAAGCAATTCCCTTGGCTTCTGTCTGTCCCCAGAGACTCTTCCCCTTCATTGCTGTGGCACCCACAGCCCTGCATCGGTGGTTCTTGGGTGACTGTTAAAAACAAGCACGAAAGTGATGCACAGAGATGGCCTCTTGAGCGCTGTGCCAGCTCGGAGCGATTTAGGCAGCTCTGTACTCAACCAGGTCCTTTCCCTGTACCTTCTGCACCTTGGCATCCACCATTACTTGGATGTCTCGTCGGAAGCAAGAATTTTTCTCAACAAACACACAAGACGCTCTTGAGCATAGCATGCCCTTGGACTGAGCAGTGATGAGGAATCGCAACATCTTTCTGACTCTTTTCAGACATTGAGCCTTTGATCCTCCCTCCTCCGTCTCAAGACCCGCCTTCTCCTTCTGGCCTTTCTCCTCTTCTTACCTTCGAGGTCTTAGATGGTTTTACTTACTCCCTTTACAACCACTAGAGCCTTCTTGTCTTCGCACAAAGCTTAGTTCATGTCACTCCGTAGTTTCAAACCCTCCAATCCTTTCCCATTCAAGTTGGAACAAACAGAATATCACCCTTCCCTTGACCTCCCGGCTCCCAGGTGGCCAGGCTCCTGCCAACCTTACCCACCTCACCTGATACCGTTCTCCTGCATAGCTACTGTTTCCAAGCAAACCTCGGGCACCAGGAAATGGAAAGGAGCTTACATGTTGGCACCCACCCCCTGGGAGGTTCGCCATCCGGACAGACATCAGTGTAGAACACTAAAGACTGAGTGAGTGAGGCAGTGATGCCGTGGTGCTGATGCCAGAGCTCTGAAGGGGCAGAGTCTCTGGAGACAGAC
Source organism: Suricata suricatta (assembly GCF_006229205.1). Taxonomy (NCBI): domain Eukaryota; kingdom Metazoa; phylum Chordata; class Mammalia; order Carnivora; family Herpestidae; genus Suricata; species Suricata suricatta. The sequence goes on along the minus strand of NC_043717.1, from coordinate 1,463,399 downwards.
GGAACCCAACGGAATTGCCAAATGCCAAGTGGAGGAGGCATTTGCTTTCCTCTGAGGACACAGTGCGTGTGGACAGTGAGTCAGTCCAGTTGTTGGCATGTGGGGACACTATTTCCATTTTGCAAAGGATAATTCATTGTTGGGGGATTGTTATGTTTTGCGTGGTGTTGGGTAGGATCCCTGATCTTTTCCCACTTAGATGCCGGAGGCATCACAGCCCTATCCCAGTAGTGATCATTAAAAATGACCCAAGATTTGCCAAGTGTCTCCTGGGGGCAAAACCATCCAAGTCCAGACCACTACCATAGACAGATGATAGATAGATAGATAGATA
>NC_043717.1:1453162-1462965 GCF_006229205.1 Suricata suricatta | reverse complement strand
AGCAGCCCGTACGACCATTAGTGACGAGGGGAAGCCACACAGCGCTCCCTGATGATGAATCAAATCGCGAGGTCTTTTTCTCGTTAAAAACCAGCTTCATGTCATTACCCCTGTGCTCTTTGTTCTCGTTTCTGTCCCTGGTTGTGGCTTCGCAAATGATAACCAGGCGTTTCCGCCCACCCCTGCCTTCGTAGGTTTTCAAGTTCAGCTACAATAAGCTTCGTGTGATCACAGCGCAGACCCTGCAGGGGCTCTGGAGCTTAATGAGGCTGCACATGGACCACAACAAGATCGAATTCATCCACCCGCAGGCATTCAACGGCTTGACTTCCTTGAGGCTGCTGCACTTGGAGGGGAACTTGCTGCACCAGCTTCACCCCGGCACATTCTCCACATTCATGTTTCTGGATTATTTCAGACTCTCCACCATCAGACACCTCTACCTGGCCGACAACATGATTAAGACTCTTCCCCCAGGAATGTTCCGGAACATGCCTCTTCTGGAAAATGTCTACCTGCATGGCAACCCGTGGTCGTGTGACTGTAAGATGAAGTGGTTGCTGGAATGGGACACGGGATCCAAAGGTGAGAGGCCAGCGCGGCGCTCGTGGCTCCCCCTGCCTCCCCCCTGCACACTGCGGTCCCTTCTGGAGAGCTGATGTGCTCTAGCCATTGTCTTGTCTTCCCAAGAGCACATGGCCAGATCGGTGGAGCGGGAAACTCCCATGGGCACCGTTCCGACATGGATGTTAAGGCGCCCCTGTTCCGGCTTCTGTTCAGGTCATGATCTTACAGTTCGTGGGTTCAAGCCCTGTATCGGACTCTGCTGACAGCTCAGAGCCTTGGGCTGCTTGGGATTCTGTGTCTCCCTCTCTCTGCCCCTCCCCTGCTAGCACTGTCTCTCTCTATCTCTCAAAAATAAAAAACATAAATTTTTTTTTAATTTAAAGAATTGGTGACAGGGATGTTCTGCACTGATCCAGAGAAGAAAACACAGGGGTGGTCTGTAAAAGCTGCAAGAAAGAAGATATTTTTTTGAAGTTTATTTATTTATTTATTTGGAGAGACAGAAAGAGAGATGGAGAGAGAGAGAGAGAGAGAGAGAGAGAGACCAAGAGGTGGGGAGGGGCAGAGAAAGATGGAGAGAAAGAGGATCCCAAGGAGTCTCCGCACCGTGAACACAGAGCCCGATGTGGGGCTCAGACTCACAAATTGTGAAATCATGACCTGAGCCCAAATCAAGAGTCAGACGCTTAAGTGACAGAGCCACCCAGGCGCCCCAAGAAAGTAGATTTTGATTTGAAATAAGGAAGATTTTATTTCTTCATCTTTCTTTTACCCCCCTCCTCATGGCCCACCTTGAATCTCATCCTTGATCCCCTGGGGTTCACCAGATCCTGGGTCTGCTGTCCATCGTCACGATCTCCAGCCTGAACCCAGCTCCTTTTGTCTCTCTCTTGGAGGAGAGGCGGACACTCCCGGCGGCTCTTTCTGCAGCCTTGGTCACTCCTGCTTCCATAGACTCCACTGGCTTCCCACAGGCTCCTTACGCCGAGTCCCTGCACACCCGTGCCCCCACCTCCCACCCACCCTCCTGCGATCCGTGTACCTCCCCGTAGTCAGTGCTCTACCCTTGATTCCTTGCACCTACCAAACTTATTTCCAGCTCAGTGTCCTTGGACCTGTGGAGACAGTGCCCCGTGTACATGTTCAAGGGGATGCTTTGTTTTCTGCTCTCACAAGCTCGTTAGCACATCACCGCCCCTGACACGTCTTGCTTTCCCCGATTTCTACTCAGCGTCTTGGCCTGCGCCCATCTAGGCCCTTCTTTCACACACACCTTAAATGAAAATTCCATACGTGTGCTTTCAGTTGCTGGGCGACTTTCCTCCGTGGATTGACTGATGGACCCAGGCCCTCCATCTTAACTTTGACATCCGATTTGCTTACTCAGGAAATGAATGTGGAAAGACCAAGATACACCTGCTTCTTGATACTCTTAACTAGAAAACACATATGGCGCCTCCATTCATAGCTCACGGCTGGGAAATAGTCCCCAACTCCTCTGGGTGCAAGGGGGCTGAAAGTCATTTTGAGTACATTAACCAGCAAAACATTGGACTGTGGAAGTGAAAATATGATCTTTTCCTGCACAGAGAGTCATCTTGGCTATTCTGGAAATACATGTGTGTGTTTTAAGTGTGCATGTGTGTACACTTAAAGCAGGAGTGACCAAGGCTGCATGTATGTCTCTGTATACTTTGTGGGTCTGTGTACACATGTGTCTGTATATATTTTGTGTGTGCATGTGTGTACACGTGTGTGTGTGCATATTGTGTGTGCATGTGTATACATGCATGTCTGTGTATATTTTGTGTGTGTATACATGTATGTCTATATATGTTTTGTGTGTGGTGTGTATATACATTTGTCTAAGTATATTTTGTGTGTGCTTGTGTGTACACATATGCCTGTGCATATTTTGTGTGTGCATGTGAATACATGTATGTGTGTATATTGTGTGTGTGCATGTGTATACACTCACGTCTGTGTATATTTTCTGTGTGCATATTTATACAGGTCCCCTACTTAGCACCCACTTTCATCTATATAGGTCTATGTATATTTTGTGTGTGTGTGCGTGTATACATGGATGTTGTGTATACTTTGTGTGTGTGTACACAAGTATGTCTGTATATTTTGTGTGTGTGTATATATGTATGTCTGTGATATTTTATGTGTATAGGTGTATGTCTGTGTATATGTTGTGTGTGTATACATGTGCCTATGTATGTTTTGTGTGCACATGTGCATACACGTGTGTGTGTATCTTGTGTGTGTGCATGTGTATACATGCACGTCTGTGTATATATTGTGTGTGCCTATTTATACAGGTCCCCTACTTAGCACCCACTTGCATCTATATATGTCTATGTATATTTTGTGTGTGTGCGTGTATATACATGTATGTCTCTGTATATTTTGTGTGTGTGTACACCTATATCTGTGTATTCTTGTGTGTATGTACATAAGTAATGTCCGTGTATTTTATCTGCATGTGTATATCGTGTGTATACATGTATGTAAATATTTTGTGTGTGAATGTGTATACACATATGTGTGTGTTGTGTGCATGCATGTGTATACATACATGTCTGTGTATATTTTGTGTGTGTACACAAGTATGTCTCTATATGTTGTGTATGCATGTGTATACATGTATGTCTGTGTATATTTTGGGTGTGTGTTGTGTACACATGTATGTCTGTGTATATTTTGGGTGTGTGCACACAAGCACGTCTGTATATTTTATGTGTGCGTGAGTATATACGTATGTCTGTGTGTGTACAGATGTATGTCTTTGTATCGTGTGTGTGTGTACACATGTAGGTGTGTGTATATGTGTTGTGTGTGCATACGTGTGTGTGTGTGTGTGTGTGTGTGCACTGTATCTATCTGTGTTTGTGTGTGGTGGGTGATGTGGTGATACAGTTATGTCTGTATGTTGAGTGGTTTACTGTGAAAGTCAGGCAGAAAACTGTCCTCAGAGAGGCGAAGGCAGGTCTTGTGAAGCCGGTGAGGAGGCTGACCACACTCTGAGTCATGGATGACAGCCCTGCGGCTGCTTCCTTCCCAGTGGGAATGGACAGAAGTGGGCAGATATCCAGAGAACTGTCAAAAAGCTCAGCAGTCCTCTTCCCCTGACTGACGGAGTGTCGCACCATTTACCGCTAAGGACAAAGCATCTAGGTTTGGAGCTGGAAGAAACCATAATTGGGTCTTATACATGTCACCCGGAGGAGACTTTGTGACTTTGAAAAGGACACGTCAAGTAGAAAACCAGGGGTGGACTTTGTAAGCTGTGTGTTCCCTGGAGAAGCACGTAGGCAGCCTCACTGGAAAATGGGTGGTGACAAAAGCCATACGTGAAGGGGAGGCCATGGGTGACTGTGCAGAGCAAGATGGAAGGGGGCCTGGACCAAGCCCGGGAAGTCTCCACTGCTGATGAGTCCGTGGGCAGAGAAGGACGAAGCAGTGAAGGAGGCAGACCAGGGGCCGGATACAGAGAACATTCTGGAACGCTTGATGTCCAGGAACACAAGAATAGAATGTGTCTCAAGGGCAAACCCTGCCTGAAGTGAAAGCTTACAGGGGCGGCGGGGTGGCTCAGTCAGTTCAGCATCTGACTCTTAATTTCAGCTCAGGTCAGGACCTCACAGTTCGTGAGGTTGAGCCCTGCGTCAGGCTCTGTGCCAAGTCTACTTCAGATTGTCTCTCTCTCTACTTCTCCCCCATTAAAAAAGAAAAAGAAAAATCATAGCAACAGAAAAAAATGTAAAAGATAGATATGGTGTAATTCATGGCAAAAGTGGGTCTTTTAACCAGGAACTCTTTTCATGGTTTCTTTTGTTTATGTGGATTCTCCTGGACCTTCAGAGAGATAAGTTGTATAATGTGTGTGAACACAGTTGTTTTAAAAACAATCACTTCAAAATAGCTTTGAAAAAAGTATTGATTATTGATTGTCAAGTCATTCTAAAAGCGTGCCTCCTCTCCATACCCGATGCTGAATGGATTTCATGGGCAAAGTCACAGAAGTGTGTAAGGGATTAAATCATTATGGATGTGCCCTGAGCCTCTATCCTCTGGCCATGGGCGAGACACGCAGTTCTTGGGCTCACTAACTTATTATAACATGTCTGTTTTATTATGTGTTTTAGGAACTCTGAAGTGTAAAAAGGACAAAGCCTATGAAGGTGGTCAGTTATGTGCCATGTGCTCCCGTCCCCAGAAATTACACAAGCAAGAAATTCACAAGCTCAAGGACATTACTTGTGTGAAGCCTTCCATCGAGTCACCTCTGAGACAGAACAGGAGCGGGAACAGCGAGGAGGAGCAGGAACAAGAAGAAGACAGTGACAGCGAGCTCTCCCTGGACGGCTTCCAGGTCCCCCCGTGGAACATCTCTTTGAACATGACCGACGAACACGGGAACACAGTGAACCTGGTCTGTGGCATCAAGAAGCCTACAGACCTGTACAAAGTTCACTTGAACCAGACCGATCCACAAGAGATCGATATAAATGCAACCGTCGCCATGGACTTCGAGTGTCCCATGACTCGGGAAAACTATGAGAAGCTGTGGAAACTGATCGCGTATTACAGTGAGGTGCCCGTGAAGCTGAACCAGGAACTCCCGCTCGGCAAAGACCCCAAGGTCAGCTCCCAGTACCGGCAAGACGCCGATGATGACGCCCTTTACTACACGGGTGTCAGAGCCCACATTCTTGCGGAGCCAGACTGGGTCATGCAGCCTTCCATCGACATCCAACTCAACCGACGTCTGAGTACGGCCACAAAGGTGGTGCTCTCCTACTATTCCCACTATTCGCTAACGATGCCCGCCAAAGACGCCAGGCAGTCTCGGAGCAGAAGCTGGGTCATGATCGAGCCCAGCAGCGCAGGGCAAACAGCCCACACGGTCTTGGAAGGCGGTCCGTGCCAGCTAAGCTGTAACGTGAAGGCTTCTGAGAGTCCATCCATCTTCTGGGTGCTCCCGGATGGCTCTGTCCTCAAAGCGCCCATGGAGGACCAGGATGGCAAGTTCTCCATCCTGACCAGTGGCTGGCTGAGGATCAAATCAACGGAGCAGTCAGACTCCGGTTTGTACCAGTGCGTTGCTCAGGTGAGGGATGAAATGGACCGCATGGTGTACAGGGTCTTTGTGCAACCACACGCCACTCAGCCACCTGACGGACGCACGCTGACAATTGAAAAGAACCCAGGGGAACCGGTGCTGTTGCCTTGCAGTGCGTTGGCCATACCCGAAGCCCAGCTCACTTGGATCCTTCCAAACAAAAGGATAGTTAATGATGTGGCTAACACGTCGCATGCGTACATGTTGGCCAACGGAACTCTCTCCATCCCAAAGGTCCAAGTCAGCGATGACGGTTACTACAGATGTGTGGCTGTCAACCAGCAAGGGGTAGATCACTTTACGGTGGGAGTCACTGTGAGTAAGAAAGGATCCGGCCGGTCATCGAACAAAGGCGGACACCCAGGTGGGAAGCGTCTTTCGAGGTTGCCAGGAGACGTCATCAAGGACGAAGGCGGTTCCGGCGTAGGCGAGGAAGAGAACGCTTCAAGGAGAGTGCTACACGCAAAGGACCAAGAGACGCTCATCAAAGCAAAAGATGACGCCGTCACTGGGGGTAAGAAAACCAAGAAAGGGCGAAGGAAACTCAAGCCCTGGAAGAATCCCGAAAAAGAACCAGCGACGAACGTTGCCGAAGGTCGCAGGGTGTTCGAGTCCAGACGAAGGATAAATATGGCAAACAAACAGATTAATCCAGAACGCTGGGCAGACATTTTAGCCCGAGTACGGGGGAAAAACCTCCCCAAGGGAACTGAGATACCCCAGGGCATTAAATCCACCGCTCCTCCCTCCGTGAGCACAGAGTTGACACCCCTTTTGCCTGCTGTTCCTCCCCCCTCGGTGTCACCTGCACAGGCCACCACCAGCGCTGAAGAAACCTCAGCAGACACGTCTCTATTTGGTGAAGAAGATCAGGTTTCCAGCACCGTGTCCTCAACCAGGATGGGGCTGGAGAATGGGCATGATGGAGTGATTCTTGCTGAACCCAAAGTGTCAAGCACGCATCTGGAAGAATTTATCGACCTTGACTTTTCCAAGACTGAGGATGCAACGCCCACTCAAGTTGACCCAGAGGGGGCTACAACCATGGCACTGATATCTATGCCTTATGAGTCTTCTCCTCCTCCCCAGACCCTGGACACAGTCTACCAAGAGCCCGCCAGTGGAAACACAGGCGCAGAGAGCTGGCCTGCAGCGGAGGTCGGATCTGTGCCAGAACCTACATCAGATGGGTATGAATCTCCCCTGGGTGCCGTCGCCTTGGCCGAGTCTGAGACTGTGCCATACATTTACCCAGATTTGGAGACCAGCTCACAACCAGAGGAAGAGAACATGAAACAGCTGACCTTTCCTCAGCTGACGCCAACCCCCGTCTTGTGGGTCGATGATTCCAGGACCTCTGAGCCATTGGATGCTCTCACATTAGGGGAGGTGGCTGTCCTACCACAAGGTCATCCACAGAGGCAAACAGACAGCACCCCGCTTGGGAAAGGTGCTTTAACCCCTCAGGGAAATCCACTGACTGAAAAGGACACAGAAGACCATTCTCAGGCACGACGGGAAGGAGATACACCAGAGACGGACCCCACAAAGTCCAGAGGTCCTGAGAGTCTGGGAAAGCAAGTCAAGTCTACGACTCCCCTTGACTCTGCTCCCAGAGTGACGAATGGCATCACTACCTCTAAACGTCCCCTGGAGACCACAGTTGGTGCTCTCTTTGACAAGGACACTGCCACGGTACCAACAGTGACACCAACCCAAAAGGCCACTTTGGCTTGGGGCCTGACCACTCACACTTCTCGCAAGAGACCCAATGGGAGGAAGAGATTACGCCCCCACCGATTCCGACACCGGCATAAACAAACCCCTCCCACAACTTCTGCCGCCATGGAGACTTTTTCTATTGCACCTACTCAAGTACCGGAAGCGAAGGTTCCAGGGCCCGTGGGGAGTTCTCCGGTGCCGACATCCTGGACGGACAGCACCGTGGGTATCCCCAAGCAGCCGCAAAGTGAGAAGCAGGCAGAACCAGTTTCCAAAGGAACCCCAAGAAGGAAACACGGGAAGAGGCCAAATAAACATCGATATTCGACATCCACAAGGAGCTTTCCCACGTCTGCCGTGACACCCAGCCCTTCCCCGAAAAACAAACATGAAACCGTCATTGTCTCCAGTCCGGAAAGTCCACTCTTATCTACAACCGATTCTCTGACAACCAGGGACCCACAGGACATGACTACAGTGGGAGCTTCTATGGCAACTGCCACAAAAAGACACCTGTCACCCAATAAACTCCATGAGACCATTCCAGTCACCTATACACCTGTATCGGATGGAAAGGAAGTGAAGAATTACGGTGTCCCAAACATGAATGAGCATAAAACCGACAGCTCAGTCCCTGATGACCCCGTCAGTTTTGCTGCATCACCTCCTGGCTCTGAGGTCTCCACCAGGGGAGAATTCCAGGAGGCATCTGCTCCATCAAGCTTTCCCGGAGCCTCACACTGGAATCCCCCAGGAGCAGCCCAGCCTGGGTGGCCGCACACACACACACCTTCTACCGGCTCTGTGGAAACCCTGACAGACTCACCTTTCCTTAAACGGTCGGAGGATCTGGGTTTTCCTTCTGCATTTCCTCCATCAGTTGCAGCATCGACGCCGTTTCAACCAGAAGTGGTTGTTTCAACCCCTGTTTCAAGCATAAACGTAGAGCCGTCTCCAAGTCAGGGAGAAACCACCATGGGTGCTCACGATGTTCACAAAACCACGCCAGCTGAAGTTCGACCTCGGACTCATGCTTCGACTCCCGCTCCCATGGAGGAGGCTGCCTCCTCATCCCTGGCCATCACTCTTGTGCCCGTGACCCAGACCTTCACGGAGCCCACATCTCTTGCTTCAGAGACACCTCCAACATCAACAGATTCCAAAGAAAACGTTTTCTTGAATTACGTGGGGATCCCAGAAACCAAACCAGCCCCCGTGAATCAGGACAGAACTCAACATGTATCAAGGCCACAGGAATTATCCACGCCTTCTCCCAACCGGGATAAATTTGCCTTGACCCCAAAGCAAGAGCTGGAAAAGGAAGCAGTTGATGGACAGACTGAAAACAGTCTTCCTCGTGGACCCGATGGTAAGGCGGGGAGGGTCCCGGTCTCCCCCCAGCCAGCCAGGGTTCCTGCCAAGCCAGTCCCACCGAGGGGGACAGTGAGGCCACCACACATGGCCACGGAAGGCTCCTTTCGATACTTCGTAACTCCTCAGCCCCCTCATCACTTGACCAACAAACCGGAAATAACGGTGTACCCTTCAAGGATGTTTCCAGAAAATAAGCACTTGACGACTCCAAGATTACCAAGTACAAGTCCCCTTGTTCCCACACAGAAGCCCAAACCTCATGTTCCTGGCAAGTTTCAAGACCAAGGAATGGACCGGTTCAGTGTCAACCCCAAGGTCTTTGGGAATAACAAGATCCCGGATCTAAGAGAACCTGTTGGAAGGCTTCCAAGTTCAAGGGTCCCCCATTATCCCAATGGAAGATTCCCTTTCTTTTTCAACAGGACTCTGTCTTTCCCACAGTGGGGAGTTACTCCAAAGCCCCAGATGCCAACGTCTCCTGCCCCCGGCATAAGAGAGAGAAAAGGCAACCCAGGTCCCTACAATAGGATACATTCTCAGAGCATTATCCACATGGAGTTTGGTCCCCCCGCACCTCCATTATTGCACCCTCCCCGGGCCACGGGGCCTCCCTCCACAAACCTACAGAACATCCCTGCGGTCTACTCCACACGGAGCTCCATCCCCATCCTGGTGTCCTCTGGCCAGCCTTCCAGAAGCTTCCATCAGAGCAGCTCCAAGCTGTTCTCTGCTGGGGGACCACCTGCATCCAAATTCTGGACGCATGGGGAAAAGCCCCAAATTATCACCAAGTCCCCTCAGACTGTGTCTGTCACCGCAGAGACGGACGCTGTGTTCCCATGTGAGGCAACAGGGAGACCCACACCCTTCATCACCTGGACAAAGGTTTCCACAGGTAAGGCTTTGCAGTGTCTGCATTTTCACTGGGCTTGTGCAGGAAGGGCTTAATTAAGCATATGGCTCTGGTCAAAACTACAGATGGTGGGGATGGGAGGGGACATCTGAGAAC
>NC_043717.1:1425653-1453062 GCF_006229205.1 Suricata suricatta | reverse complement strand
ATATGGACACAAGCCGTCTTGGATCACCGTGCACCCCAATGACCTCATTTTGCCTTATTTATGTCTTGAAAGACCACATGGCCCGGCAGTCCTGTTCTGAGATCCTAGGGGATGCCTCTTCAACGTATGAATTTGGGGAGGGGACCCAATTCAGCCCATAACAAGGGGGTATAATGGAATCCTGGGATGCCCACCGAGGACTCAAATGACCATGAACTTGAACTGGAAGTCCAGTTTCCAAGGGAAGGAGGGAAGTGACCTCCGAGATACTACCGTGAAAGCCGCACTATTCCCCTCTTCCTGTCATTCTCGGCTGTATCTTTCAGACCTGGATTCTGATCAGAGGACTTGTTTCTCTCTCCCCATTTTGATGATACAGGAATGATTTAGCTTAGAGCTCTTGAGGGAGCGCTCCATGCCTCATGCCGGTTTATCTCCCCCAGCATTTTGGAAATGCTCCAAAGTGCAGCAGAGGCTCCGGGCACGGGGGGAATGAAGGATTTCTTTGATCCGCTCAACGTTGAGGTCATATGTTTTTGTAATGATCTAATGAGGAATTTTGCTCCGAGTAGCGAATGGGGAACACCACGGAATTTGCATCCTGAATCGACTGTGTCTTTGTTTCTCTCCGGGCCAATGCCATTTGTGTTAACCCTCTGGGTTTTCAGGCCTCCTGGGATATCAGAGCAGCTCCCCACCCCAGCTCCCTCACTAGACATACATGTGCAGATGACATGGGTCAAGTGGGACCCAGCTGTGTGGGAGGCGAGAATGCATAACTCGGGCTTTCCATTCTGTAAATACGGGATGTGTTATTCTTCACAAACGGAGAGGCAATGACGTCAGGGAGTGACGGCCATTGAAGACTGTTTTGCACTTTCCAGAGAGAGAGAGAGCAGTGCAGGGGCAGAGAGAACGGGAGACACAGAATCCGAAGCAGGCTCCAGGCTCGGAGCTGTCTGAGCCCCACAAGGGGCTCAAACTCACACCCAGGGGCACTTAACCAACTCAGCCACCAAGGCGCTTCTTTTAGTTTGCATTTAAAAGGCGAATTGCTTGCTCACTCCAGGAACTGAATAGCTCTGGGAGGGGCCTGGGGTCCCTCCAGGGTCAGCTAGACCCAGACAGATAGAGATCTGGACTGTGCTGACAGCTCAGAGCCTGGAGCTGCTTTGGAGTCTGTGTCTCCCTGTCTCTGCCCCTCCCCTGCTCATGCTCCGTCTGTCTTTTGAAAAATAAACGGGGATACAGGGTGAGGAGAGAGAAACACACGCCCCACACTGCAGCGGGGGGAGGCTCTGTGGAAGCACCAGATAGCCATCAACTCAGCCAGACCGGGCAGAGCGTGACCTGCTCGAGGTCACTCGTGTTGGACCAGGGAGCCTGGCCGGACGGAAGCCGGCGCTCAGCATCCACACCTGTGTCTCTAGTAAGAGACGTGACAAGGAGATCCCTGGGGAGGAGGGCGCCTGGGTCTCATAGAACCTCCCAGAACACTCTACAAAACCCTTGCTGGCTGCCCTTTGCCGGAAGGTGGCATATCCCTTCATTCTGGGATGGCTGTAAGAGTCACAAATGGTGAGGCTCCGTCGGTTGAGCGTCCGACTTCGGCTCAGGTCACGATCTCACTGGCTGTGCGTTTGAGCCCGGCTTCAGGCTCTGTGCTGACAGCTCGGCGCCTGGAGCTGCTTCCGATTCTGTGTCTCCCTCTCTCTCTGCTCCTCCCCTGCTCATGCTCTGTCTCTCTCTCTAAAGGATAAAGATTTAAAAAAATTTTTTTTAAGAGTCGGAAATGGTGAAACTGAATGTTCTGTCATTTCCATACTGGGGCTTGGGCTGCTCTTTGCTTCTGTTTTGTCTTTTCGTGGAAGCTGATGGGACCTGTTCTGATTCCCAGGTGCTCTGATGACCCCTAACACCAGGCTGCAGCGGTTCGAGGTCTTGAAGAACGGCACGTTTGTCATCCGGAAGGTCCAGGTGCAGGACCGTGGCCAGTACATGTGCACTGCCCAGAACCTGCACGGGGTGGACAGGATGGTGTTCCTGCTGTCCGTCACCGTTCAACAGCCCCAAATCCTCGCCTCCCACTACCAGGACGTCACCGTGTACCTGGGAGACACGATCGCCATGGAGTGTCTGGCCAAGGGCACCCCAGCGCCCCAAATCTCCTGGATTTTCCCGGACAGGAGGGTGTGGCACACCGTGTCCCCCGTGGAGGGCAGGGTCACGTTGCACGAAAACAGGACCCTGTCCATCAAAGAAGCCTCCTTCTCAGACAGAGGCGTCTACAAGTGCGTGGCCAGCAACGCGGCCGGCGCAGACAGCCTGGCCATCCGGCTGCACGTGGCGGCGCTGCCCCCGGTCATCCACCAGGAGAAGCTGGAGAACATCTCGCTGCCCCCGGGGCTCAGCATTCACATCCACTGCACCGCCAAGGCCGCGCCCCTGCCCAGCGTGCGCTGGGTGCTGTGGGATGGCACCCAGGTCCGCCCCTCGCAGTTCATCAACGGGAACCTGTTCGTCTTCCCCAACGGCACGCTCTACATCCGCAACCTGGCGTCCAAGGACAGTGGCCGCTACGAATGCGTGGCCACCAACCTGGTGGGCTCGGCGCGCAGGGTCGTGCAGCTGAGCGTGCAGCGAGCGGCGGCCAATGCGCGCATCACCGGCACCTCCCCGCAGACCACCGACGTGCGCTACGGCGCAACCCTGCGTCTGGACTGCAGCGCATCCGGGGACCCCTGGCCGCGCATCCTCTGGCGCCTGCCATCCAAGCGCATGATGGACTCGCTGTTCAGGTAGGCGCGCGCTCCTGCCTCACCCCTGCGCTCCTGCACCTGCCTGCCCTCTGGGTGCGGGAGAATCCGTTCCCATCCACTCCGGGGTAATCCCGGGAGCCCTGTCCTCTGGTCCGGTGGGGAGGGAAAGGACTCATGTCCAGGACAAAGATGCCCACACCTGTGTGGGGGTGCATGGCCAAGGGAACATTTTTTATTGTGACGGAGTGAGTTTTCCTCTTTGGAAACAGGGGTGGGGAAACACCTGCCTCTCCCCCACCCAAGAAAATGAACCAATAATCTTTCATGATTATATATGGACTGTACGTAGAGTGATAATATTACCTATAATCACCTAGGTTGTATGATTTTAAGCCAATATACAGAAGAAGCATCGGATCTTACAAGGAAGTGGCCTTAGGGGCGCCTGGGAGGCTCAGTCGGTTAAGCCTCCGACTTTGGCTCAGGTCATGATCTCACGTTCGTGGGTTCGAGCCCCGCGTCAGGCTCTGTGCTGACAGCTCAGACCCTGGAGCCTGATTCTGATTCTGTGCCTCCCTCTCTCTCTGCTCCTCCCTGCTCATGCTCTGAATCTCTCTGTCTCAAAAATAAATAATACATTAAAAAAAAAAAGTAGCCTTAGTGGAAGAGAAAGGCTGTGAACGCAGGGAAAGTTAAAGGCATGAGTAGGGCACCGTGTTGGAGAATTCTGAAAGGTTCTTTTGGCCACAAATCACGGTCTCATCCAGTGCCTTAAGTTCCCAGATGGACCTAGAACACAGGTTCTCAACCTGAGGCAGGCTCGTCCCCAGGGAACATTTGTCAGTATTTAGAGACTTTTTTGATTGACGTGAATCAGGAAGTGAAGGTGCCACTGGCATGTGGTGGGTGGAGACCGGGGACGTGCCCATCACCCTAAAGGACGCCCCATTCTAAATAGTCATCCAGCCACAGATGTCAGTAGTGCCCAGGCGGAGACACCAACCTAGTGTGAAAGACCATTCAACTATCATCTATGTGTCTGTCTGTCTGTCTGTCATCAGTGTATCCATCCATCCATCAGCTATCTATCTGTCTCTTCATTAGTTATGTATGCATGTATATACATATCTATCATCCTTATATATCATTTACCATCTATATATCATCCATCCATCCATCCATCAGCTATCTGTCCATCAAGTATGTATCTATCTACCTATCTCTGATCTATATCTGTCTATCTATCCATCCATCCATCCATCCTTCAGCTATCTTAACTGTCTATCCATCTGCTATGTAGGCATGTATGAATATATCTATCTATCATCTATGTCTATCATCTATGTCTATCCATCTATCTGTCCATCCATGCATCCATCATATCTATCTATGTATCTATGTATCTATCTACATATGTATGTATGTATCTATCCATCCATCCATCCCTCAGCTATCTTAACTGTCTATACATCTGCTATGTAGGCATGTATGAATGTATCTATCTATCATCTATGTCTATCGTCTAACTATATGTCTATCTGTTTATCCATCTAATTGTCCATCCATGCATCCATCATATGTATGTATGTATGTATGTATGTATGTATGTATCTATCTATCTATCTATCTATCTATCTATGTGTCTATGTATCATCTATATATCTATGTGTCTATCCATCATATCTATCTATTCATGTGTCATATTTATCTATCAATCATCTATCCATCCATCCATCTATTCATGCATCCATCTATCAATCAACTATGTCTGTATATATGTATGTATCATCTCTATCTATCTATCTATCCGTCCATCCATTAGCTATCTGCTGCCGTGGTTTTCAGCTAGACAGATTATTCCCCTAGGGGACCAGTCATCAGTGCCTGGGGACATTTTTGTTTCTCACTCTAGAGTGGAGGCTGCTACTGGCATCTGGTGGGTGGAGACCAGGGACGAAGCTCAGCACCCTCCAATGTTGAGGACGCCCCAGAAAGCCACCCTTCCCAGAAGTCAGATGTGTTGAGTCTGAGAAACCCTGGGCTGCATCCAGAAGAGCCAATGTCTCTTCAGTAAGCATCGAGAGATACAGTGGAGAGAGGCAACGGTTGGCAAAATGAAATCATGGCCACATCAGGGGTTCCATGGTGTAGAAATCTTGGCTTATGGTGTGTCCTCCACACCCACAGCCCAGCAGCTCAGGCAGGAATGCAAGGGGTCCCACCGCAGGAGGCGAGGAGGGAAGCCAGCACTTGGGAGGGGTGGGGGGGGACTCTGCACGGCTGTGGCTGGACTCCCCAGTCTCTTTTCAATGCAGGGAAAGGGCGAGCGTGCCGTCTCGAAGCCTGAGTGTTAACGTTAGGCCGTTGGGTGGTGCCTAGTGAACCTTTCACACTGCATTCAGAATACCACGTCCCCAGTTTTCCCTGGAATACCTCCCAGCTGACCAGATGTGCTGCCATGTGCAGAATTGTTTTTGGTTCCTCCTGGCACAGCTCAGGCAGTGTTGAATGAACGGCGGTGAAAGAATGTGGTCTCAGAATGAATGTGAGCCACTCTTCCAGTGTGTCCTTATAAATCATTAATCGCTGCCTCTGTGGCTTCATTATTACTAAATTACATTCTTAGTAAAGTGTAATTAGACAACTCACGTGAGTTTTATAAAAGAGCAGGCTGTTTGCCTCGCTTACACATTGGGACTATTTAAAAATACAGATCGCACAGCTTTTCTTGAATGCTGATCCCCAGTGATGCGTAGGCATCTATATATTTCTGAGTTGCTCAGATGATTGTAGTTATGACCGAGGCTAAGAATCACCACTGCGAAGATTTAAAAGGCAGAGCGACATGAGCTGCTCAACGGAGTTTTGGATTCTGACCTTTAAGACACATTGAAATATGTTTGTCTGCTCTTCTCCTGACTTATGTTGACCTGATTCACACTTGTGGCCAAACAGTGTTGTGGGTCATAGTTAGTTTTTGTTTGTATTTTATTAACCATCGTCGGGTTGATTCAACTATAGGCAAACTCTTTTTCCTTTTGTTTTGTCTTTTCTTTTGTTTCCTTCTCTTTTCTGCTCTGTTCTGTTCTTTTCCCTTCTCTTCTTTTCTGTGCATTTCTCTTCTTTTCTTCTGTATGCAACAGCAGAGTTCCATACACACTTTCAAATAATGCAGACTTTAGGACATACGTATGGGTTCAAATTCAACCCCTCCTTTCCTGATACCACCATGGTAAATTATGTGTCATTGGAAATTTTCAATCTGGAAGCTCAGGAGGAAGGTTCTCCCAAATCTTTACACTTGTTATTGTGGGAATAGCTCCAATTACTCAATGCATAGACTATCCCTTTGCAGCCCCTTGCCTCATAATAGGATATAATAGAATACAGACTTGTCAAGAGGAGACATTATGTCTAAAGCTTTTTATGCAGGAAGAACTCTGCCTCTTTGCTGGGTTAACTCCAACTCATTCTCTCCATGGCTGTTGCCTCTTGCCTGGTTTTATCATCACCGTGAGCTCTGCCCTGACCACCACGCAGATACAAAATGAACACACATCCAGGCTAACTGGGCAGAAGTCCTTGACTGCATTTCACATCCTGGGATCAGCGGTCAGGCCAGCCAAAGGTCAGGCTCTACCGAGTCAGAGTTCTTGTTTGTGACAAATCAATCATTTCCGCTTGTGAACGCCGTCCCCTCCAGGCTGCAAAAACCATGTGACATTTTGCAGGAGCGGCCGTGTGCCCAGAAAGTTCCCCACACCACATGTTTTCATTTCATTGTGGTGATCTCAAGCCAGGGTAGAGTGAATGGGAAACTGACATCCTCCTGTCTTTCTTCCCCCCCTCCCCCTGCTCAGCCTCGACACGAGAATCAAGGTGTTTGCCAACGGGACTCTGGTGGTGAAATCTGTCACGGACAAGGATGCGGGGGATTACCTGTGTGTCGCCCGGAATAAGGTTGGTGACGACTTTGTCGTGCTCAAGGTGAACGTGGTCATGAAAGCGGCCCAGATCGAGCACAAGGAGGAGAATGACCACAAGGTCTTCTACGGGGGTGACCTGAAAGTGGACTGCGTGGCCACTGGGCTCCCCAACCCTGAGGTCTCCTGGAGCCTCCCGGACGGCAGCCTGGTCAACTCCTTCATGCAGTCTGACGACGGCGGTGTTCGAACCAAACGCTATGTGGTTTTCAACAACGGGACCCTCTACTTCAATGACGTGGGCATGCGGGAGGAAGGGGATTACACCTGCTTTGCCGAAAACCAGGTGGGTAAGGATGAGAAGAGAGTGCGGGTCAAGGTGGTGACGGAGCCCCCTGCCATCCGGAACAAGACGTACGCCGTGGTCCAGGTTCCCTACGGCGACGTGGTCACCGTGCCGTGTGAAGCCAAAGGGGAGCCCACGCCCAGGGTGACGTGGCTTTCTCCAACCAACAGGCTGATCCCCGCCTCCTCCGATAAGTACCAGATATACCAGGATGGCACGCTTCTCATTCAGAAAGCTCAGCGCTCAGACAGTGGCAATTACACCTGCGTGGTCAGGAACAGCGCCGGGGAGGACCGGAAAACGGTCTGGGTCCATGTCAACGTCCAGTCGCCCACCATCAATGGGCACCCCAATGCCATCACCACTGTGCGGGAGATCGCGGCGGGAGGGAGCCGCAAACTCATTGACTGCCAGGCGGAAGGCATCCCCACCCCGAGGGTCTTGTGGGTCTTTCCCGAGGGCGTGGTTCTGCCGGCCCCTTACTACGGGAACCGGATCACCATCCATCGCAACGGCACGCTGGACATCAGGAGTCTCAGGAAGAGCGACTCCGTGCAGTTGGCATGCATCGGCCGCAACGAGGGAGGGGAAGCCAGGCTGATTGTGCAGCTCACGGTCTTGGACCCCGTGGAGAAGCCCGTCTTCCACGACCCGGTCAGCGAGAAGATCACCGCCATGGCCGGCCACACCATCAGTCTCAACTGCTCGGCCGCAGGGACCCCGACGCCCACCCTGCTGTGGGTCCTTCCCAACGGGACGGAGCTCCAGAGCGGCCGGCAGCTGCAGCGATTCTACCACAAGGGGGATGGCATGCTGCACATCAGTGGGCTCTCCTCCGTGGACGCCGGTGCTTACCGCTGCGTGGCCCGCAACTCGGCCGGCTACACGGAGCGGCTGGTCTCTCTGAAGGTGGGACTGAAACCCGAGGTCAGCAACCAGTACCACAATCTGGTGAGCATCATCAACGGGGAGACCCTGCAGCTGCACTGCACCCCTCCGGGCGGCCGGGCGGCTCGCCTCTCTTGGACGCTCCCCAACGCCATGCTGTTGGAGGGCCCCCAGACACGGGGGCGCTTTTCCCTCTGGGAAAATGGCACCCTCACAGTGCGCGAAGCCTCCGTCTTCGACAGGGGAACCTACATCTGCAAGGTGGACACGGAGTATGGCCCGTCCGTGGTGAGCTTTCCCGTTATCGTGATCGCGTACCCGCCGCGAATCACCAGTGAGCCAACACCCGTCATCTACACGCGGCCCGGGAACACCGTCAAGATGAACTGCATGGCCATGGGGATTCCCAAGGCCGAGATCACCTGGGCCCTGCCGGACAAGTCGCACCTGACCGCCGGGACGCAGGCTCGTCTGTATGGAAACAGATTCCTTCACCCACAGGGCTCGCTGACCATCCAGCAGGCCACACACAGAGACGCGGGTTTCTACAAGTGCACTGCCAAAAACATCCTAGGCACGGACTCGAAAACCACATATATCCACGTCCACTGAAACGCCTCCTCTGGAATGTAGACTCCACCGTTAGAACAAAGCGTCATTTGTAAGGACAGCCGCCTCAGTCAGCCGGTCAGAACTCTTAACGGATCTCTCACGGTGCTTGGGGGCCCCCGTCTGGGTTTCAGGTTCATGTTGACCTTGACCTATGCTTGTCGGCAAAAGGAAGCAAGTGCCAACACAAGAAGGAAGGTTTGGCCTCGCCGGGGACCTTCATTCGTGTTTATGGGATTGCGTGTGCTCACAGGAGCTGGGCACATGTGGTGCTGTCTGATTTGTAGACACCGAGTCTGCTTTACTGGGCATCTGTAGCAGACCTAAGGAGCACTCACTGAAAATAAACAATAGAGATGACCAGTGCCTTGCGACTCTGTAGAAGATGCATCCTCTAGTTAACCTGCTGCACTCCTAACAGGATAGAATGTTCTAGAATGACTACCTGTCTTCCACTTAGGTCTTGTCACTTTAGAACTCCAGCTTGCCCGGGACGGGCTTAGAAACACAGTGACTGATGTCTTTGTAATGTCCAAGCTTCCTACAATAGAGCTACCATTTTATATGGGACTCACTTTTTATATAATGGACTCACTTTCTCCCTGGAACTCACTTTCTATATAATGTCTTACATAAAGACATTTTTTTATATTTCTCTTTCCAGTCAGACGATGAGGCTAGAAAGAAAGAAATGCTTTCTGCCTCATTAAAAATAATAAATTATTGGTCTTTACAAGACTTGGATTCATGAGAGCAGGCATGGAAATGCAATTGAAAAAAAAAATACCCTCAAACTTCCTTGAGCTAACTCAGTAACTGCTATCATATTACCTTCTCTGGTACCCCTACGGTGTGGGAGGCCAGGATATTGGATTTCCTTGTTTGGGGATTTATCGTGAGAGCTGAAGTCGGCGGGGGGAGAGGGCAGGAGAGAGTTAAGCCATGCCCCTGCACAATGAATCCAAGACCTCCCGGGAAAGCCCGGAAATGTCTGTCCCTCACACAACGCCCAGTTGGTGTGTGCTCATGGAAAATAGGAGACGTGTTATCCTCGTGACTGCTTTACTGTATTTTTAAGGTCAATATAATGTACATTTGATAATAAAATAATATTTTCCAAATAACCGGGCAAGGATAATAGTCCTGTTTTCCAGGGTAAGAGCATTTCAAGTGACTTTGGGGATAAAGCACAGTGTTTGAAAAACTGCCTTTATCCAGCACATTGGAATTATTTTATTCTCTACAAGGGTCTCGCAGGCAAGGAAACTGAGTAGCTCCAACCATGCATTTTACAGGAAGGCAGGGTGGAACTCTTCCATCCCAGGGGGTCATGGTTCCAATAAGAAGAGACAATCAGGGGCACCTGGGTGACTCCGCCGGCTGACCATCCAACTTTGGCTCTGCTCATGATATCATGGTTCATGGGTTTGAACCCCGTGTCGGGCTCTGTGTTGACAGCTTGGAACCTGCTTTGGATTCTATGTCTCCTTCTTTCTGCTCCTCCCCTGCTTGCACTCTGTCTCTCTCTCTCTCTCTCTCTCTCAAAAATGAATAAAGGTTAAAATTTTTTTAAAAAAAGAAGTAGGGGCACCTGGGTGGCTCAGTCAGTTAAGCCTCTGACTTCAGCTCAGGTCATGATCTCATGTTCATGGGTTCGAGCCCCGTGTTGGGCTCTGTGCTGACAGCTCAGAGCCTAGAGCCTGCTTCCGATTCTGTGCCTCCCTTTCTCTGTCCCTCCCCGCTCATGCTCTGTCTGTCTCAAAAATAAATAAAACATTAAAAAAAAGAAAAAAAGAAGCAAGACAGTCAGTGGGTTGGGGATGTGGTGCCTTGGCCATCCCTTAGGAAATTTTCTTTAGGATAAACACATCTGGGGCACATGTCCTAGTCTTCCTTGAATATGCAAAATTGTCATTGTCTTGTTTCGTCCAAGAGGAAAAACAAAACTTAAGGTAAGTATTTGGGAAGACATGACTATCTGTGTTGACAGAAGGTACAATGCTGCCAATCTTTCATGAATGGCAGTCACTGAGGCAAAACAGTGCTTGGCTTTCCATGATCTGTGGGATGCACAGACAGCCTCCAGTCTGTCCCTCATTAATCCACTTACTTGCTCACACAAATGCACACTGCCCTTAGCTATGTGCCAGGGACAAGGGCAGTCCCCGAGAGAACCACGTGTGCAGGAAACATTTCTTGCCTCCAGAATTCGTGTTCCGAAGACGAGTGTCCAGCCATAGGAGGTCTTCTCAACCTCTGCACCCATTTGGGGCTGATCATGGTCTGGGGTGGGGTGTCCTGTGCACTGTAAGGTGTGAGCAGTGTCCTGCTTCTCCACCCGCCAGATGCTGGTAGCACGTGCCACTCCAAGGGGGACGACCAAATGATGGCTCCAAATATTGCCAAATGCACCTGCTAAGATCAACTGTAGTTGAGAACCAATGCCATAGGTGCCAGATATATGGCAGGGGATGAAGGTGAAGATAATAAACAGACAGATAGATGGACAGATGATGAAGAAGAAGGTGGTGATGATGATGGTGAATAGATAATTTGATTATGATGACAATGATGGTGAAGGTGATAAATAAATAGATGACGATGAAGATGAAGAAGATGATGATGAATAGATAAATAATTTTATAGATGATGCAGATGATGGTGAGATGATAGATGAAGAAGAAGATGATGATGAATAGATAAATAGATCTATGATACAGTTTCCCAGGTGGGCTGCATATACATCCTTGGGGACGTGCCCTGTCCTGCCGTAGGCAAGATAGGATGACATGAAGAGGCATTTGGTGGTCTCCACTCACCATCTTCCCAGATGTACAGGTCAGCCTGACACAGGTCTGAGACATTCAGAGCCATTGCAAGTGGGTCAGAGAGTTTCCAGAGTTCAGGGGACTCAAAGGCCACCTCACATGGAAGGGTGACTGACATTTTTATGACTGGGAAATCAAAAGAAGGAAGACTGGGCAGAGTGAGACAGACTCACTCCCCCGGAGCAAACACATTTAACCAACTGAGCCACCCAGGCGCCCCCTGGAGCAAACACATTTAAATCAGTGTGTCCAGAATAAGGACGTGTGTGATTTCAGATTATTCATTGGAACCACGTAGGGCTCTATGATGACTGGTAAATAATATATCAACTAAATAAGACATTAACTGAAAGACAGCCTCCCCCAGCCGCCCCCCACGAACTTCTAACCTTGGACACATGGGCTGGTACATCTCTGTGCAGCAGCGAAACTCTTAGCTAGCAGACAGTTGTCTTTTTTTGCACCCAGGGTTTCACTGGAAAACAGAACCCAAAGCGGGCAATGTGGTTTCTACTTGCAAGGAGAGCTCTCGTTCCCATGAAGCTGGACAGGACTCTGGGTCTGGTGAGGGAAGCTCATATCCTGCTTCCAAATGGAAAGTTCAGGATGCTGCACCCTACAGGGGCATTTTCTGCACTCTTTATCATGTGAGACCCAACTACAGATGGACAGCATGGTGTGTTTCTGGGTTCTGGGAGGTCCTGATATTTTGGGAAAGGAAAGCCCAAAAGTCTTTTAACCCCAACCCAAGAGTCTGGCTATTCAGCCTTCCTAACAGAATTAACCTTCTTATGCCATGAGAAGTCAGTGGCTCTCTTTTAAATTACCACAAATTGGAATGGCAGTGGGGAAGGCTTAAAAAGAATTGAAATTTATGCTCTCCCAGCTCTGGGGCACATAGGGCAGGACTCCTGAGATCCAGGCAGGACCCCTGAGATCCAGGCAGGACCACCAAGATCCAGGTGGGGCAGGGCTGTGTTCCCTCCAGAGGCTCCAAGGGAGGATCCTTCTCAGCTTTTCCAGCTTCTGGAGCTCCAGGCATCTCTGGACTTGCAGCCATGTCCCTCCCATTTCTGCCTCTGTCTTCACGTGGCTTTTCCTCTGTGCCTGTGTCTCTCCTCTTTTGTCCCTTATAAGGATGCTTGTCACTGGATTTAGGGTCTACTTGGATAATCTAGGATGAACACATATAGAGATGTTTGCCTACTCATGTCTTCAAAACTCATTTTCCTATGTATGGTCCATTCATAGTTTTCAGGGTTTAGGATGTGGACATATCTTTTTGGGGGCCATCTTCAACCCAATACACCAACCCATATGTCTAACTAATTAAACCAGAATCTTTGAGGAAAAAGCCCCTGTGATTATAATCTACATCAAGGTCAAGATGAACACGTGGCTGAGATCCATCCGGTGCATTGGCAAATCTATACCACAGTCCATTCTGCGTTTCCTAGCAGTTTACTGCTCTCTGGGGGTAATCTAATGTGCCAATTTCCACTGTATTACAGGACCCCTCTCCGCAGAGACATCAGAGCCTTGGAATGTGCTATTTAGCCTCCTGTGCTTTGTTTTCAGACGTGGGAGAAAGAGGACGCTCACTGCACACCCACATTATAGGGTCATTGTTTAGATAGAAAATAACGTGCTGAGAACAGACTTAACCACTGCATGTGCTTCCTATGCTTTGCGATTTCCATACTTAATGCTTTGTTTCCCAAGCTTTTAAAATAGCTTTGGTTTCCAATGCACATTCACACACTGTATTCTGTGTCGTCTTCACAAATGCACTTGGAGGACTTGAATTCTGAGGAAGAGTTCTTGGTGACAAGATAGTCTGCTCCTACACCATGACACCTTGGCTGGGACCTGCCCATCCAAACCCATGAAGCAGAGCCAGAACCAGAACCAGAAGCAACCTGTGTGCTGGGCTGGGCTCTGCTCAACTGTGAGGCGTATTAGGATATGGCAGAAACAGCAAAGAAATCAACGAAATGTGGTCTTGAATTTAGGTTCTGCCCTTTATCAGCTATGAGAACGTACGTATGATCTATGGTAGGTTCTGTGTCCTTGAATATGAGAGGACATCAACTCTTCTCACTTCATAGGATTGTCAGGAAATCCATTGAGATACAGATAGTGGAACAATGGTTAAAAGTCCTATTTTTTTAAAAAAAATTCTACAGCTATGTCTATCCCATATTAACATAACATAAATCATCTGAAAAAGAAATACACATTCTTTAGTTGTTTTAGAAACTCTACATGTTTTGATTACATAAAAAGAAAGTCCACCCTAAATGTGGACTCTCAGAAACAGGTTGAGGTGTGAGAGCAAATAAGGGAGGGGAGCAAACAGAAACATAGAGGGGTAGACAGGTAGATAGGTAGATAGATAGATGAGAGAAAGAGAGAGAGAGAGAGAGAGAGAGAGAGAGAGAGAGAGAGAGAGAGAGAGAGAGAGATGATACATACATATATACAGACATAGTTGATTGATGGATGGATGGATAGATGATTGATAGATAAATATGACGGATGGATGGATATGATGGATAGATAGATAGGTAGATAGATAGATAGATAGATAGATAGATAGATAGATAGATAGAAGAACAGACAGACACATAGATAGATGATAGATAGACACATAGACATAGTACATAATATATAAATATACAAAATATGTACAGACCAATATAAAATTATATGTGTATGGATATTGGGATTCAAGATTCAAGAACCCATATTTGAGCCAACTATTAATGTTTACATTTCCTGCCGAATCTCTCACCATCCACAATGTCTACATAAAGCTCACATTGTGCACACTGCGGTGCAGTTGCACCTGCTTCACACGCCGTAAAACTCTCTGGCACCTTTCAGGATCCGTTTACTCCAATGACTGCAGCTCTTCTGAGCAGATCCAAAGTCTTCTATCCATAAAGCAAAATGCCACAATCTGGAATCATGTCCATACCTTTCTGCACATCTTAACAGAGTCTTCCTAATTATGTCTTATTTTAAAAGTTAGGTAAGAAGAGACGGAGAAAGGAACAGGCAGGATTCCAAGTGTAGAGCTGGATAATTCCATAAGTCTCACATAGGACGGGAAATATGACGTGGGGGAACATTTTCAACCCTAAAAAATGAGTTTTAAAATCTTGGTAATAGGGGTGCCTGGGGGGCTCAGTCGGTTAAGCCTCCAACTTTGGCTCAGGTCAGATCTCACGTTCGTGGGTTCGAGCCCCGCGTCAGGCTCTGTGCTGACAGCTAGCTCAGAGCCTGGAGCCTGCTTCCGATTCTGTGTCTCCTTCTCTCTCTGCCCCTCCCCCTCTCATGCTCTGTCTCTCTCTGTATCAAAAATTAATAAAGCATTTAAAAAAATTTTTTAAAAATTCTTGGTAATATTGTTTTGGTATGTATTCTCATTTCAGTACATAGAAAACATTTTTATTATTTTTATTAAGTTTACTTATTTTGAGAGAGAGAGTGGGGAGGTGCGGAGAGAAGGAGAGACAGAATCCCAAGCAGACTCCGTGCCAGCAGAGGTGTCGTCAATGCACGTCAGAGCTCCAAATCTCAAACTGCAAGACCATGACCTGAGCCAAGGTCAAGGGTCGGAGATTTAAGGACTGAGCCACCCAGGCGCCCATAGACAACATTTTAAAAAAGCAACCCTATCACATACTGTAACCTGGGTGTAAACCTGGTGCCCAGTTATTAAGCTTCTGAGATTTTTCTCCTGCTAAATTGCTCATAGGAATGCAATTTTCCTAACACCACGTGATTAGCTATCTTTGAAGCCTAAAGCACCTCCTGACTATTGCAGAATATTGGTGAGTTTCATCTTCCCAGTCCGCCAGAGACTACATATCCCAGACTCCCTTGCTTCTAAGTGGGACCACGTGACTAAATCTCACCAATGATCGGTTTCATTTCCAGGCTAACATCGTGAAGAAGCAGTAATGGATTATTTACCACATTTCCCAGGCTCCTTTGCCGCCACAAGGGGTGACGTGACTAATTCTCACCAATCAGATGTCTGCTTTCAATCCAGGATGATGAGGAAGAGGAAAGGATGCACACATTTCCCAAGCTCCCTTGCGGCTAGGTGGGGTCACGTGCCTACTTCTCACCAATGATCTGCCTCTTTTCCAACTAAAGCTGGTGAAGAAGCAGGTTCGCACCATTTTCCCAGGATCCCTTTCCTCCTGCTTGATGCAGTCATGTGATCAGTCTTCACCAATCCGGCGGCTTCCTTCCAGGCTAAAAGGATGGATGTAGAGATGATAAGGCCCTAGCGGATGGAGCAAGTGCAGGTGGAAAGAACCTGAGTTTCTGAACAGCCCGGAGCTTTTCCTCTGAAATATTTCTTCTTATGGCCACCGTCGCTCTTGGGACCCACTGGCCCTCTTGAGAGTAGAGACCCATGCTTATTAGGTTATGGCTCTGCAAGTCTAGGGTTTGTTCTACTCAGAGAACCGACCCACAGAAGACATTAAACCGTTTCCTTTACCCATAGCGGAGTCCCACCTCAGACCATGAGCCATAAAAACATTGTGATGTTTACATAAGTTAATACTTGGGAAGAGCTTTCTTTGGAAATGGGGGGAAACAACTATTATTGACTTTTATCACTATTAGAATTATATTTATGGATGGATCCTATAACTCATATTTATACATGACCTGCGATTTTTTAGATTTCTCATATGCTGTGATTTAGAATCCATGGTAGGATTTATTCGGTATTATTTATTCTAAAGCAAGGAACTAGTGCCCATGGGATCCCAAATTCTCCCATCTGTGGGCACCGGAGAATGACTGCCTGCAGCCCAGGCCAATATTTCAGCTGCATTTGTAAACATGGCATACGTTAAAATTTCCTATGGTGTTTTTTGTCAAAACATCCAGACTCTGAGTTTTTCCCTCTTGATTGTTTAAGAAATAGAAAGAGAAAAGTATATTTTCATTTGAAAAAAAAGACATAAAATGGCTTGCGAGCAGGAATGCATTGTTAGTGAGCACTGAATTCAACTTTTCTGTTATGAAAAAGAAAATGTAGACATGCTGCTTTGGGAAGGAAAAAACCAGGCTATTTTCCAGTAATGTCTGGCAACCTGAATGTTAAAACAATAATAAAAAGCAAACAAACAAAATCTTTAACGGATTTCACATATAACATGAAGAATCACAAAGCCCCTTTTATTATTTTAGGTTTAGAAGCTTTTGGACAATATGTCAAAAAATTCAACGCTACATTGAATGAGGCGTTGCAGTTTGATTATGTGTAAAAGATTTTTTTTCTGTTTTTCCTTCTGGATGGTGGGAGGAGGTCAAGGTCTATTTTACATAAATAGTTAAAGAAAGATGAAAAACACACGTTTCGGAGGACACGATTAGTACCCACTTCAGTTTCGTTCTCTTAGTGTTGTTTCTGGAAAATGAGACTTTTGTCAGGGCAGGATTTAAACGAATCATAAAAAAAAATAAGAGATTTTTTTCCTACAGAAAATACTGGATTTAGTCCATTTGAAATGGGGGGGATATAATCTTTCTTGACAGCATTCCAGGAGGAAACAGGAAAGTGCACCAAAGGCCACCCAGCATGTGGCCAGCTTTCTGAAGGGCCAGAAGGAATTGGCCGGAAGGCAGACAGATCTGGGGCCATCTGGGAGAGAAAGACCAAGTTTCTAGTTTCCACACAGAAGGCTTGCACGACTGAGTTTTCACGAAGCTTTATTTCACACTATAAACATTACAGGTAAGATATAGCGATACAGGAAAAAGCGAATAAATAAATGTTATTCACGATCACATTACGCAAAATAGACTGTGCGTACTCAGATTTGGCTGAGTGTAATCACAAACAAAAATTATTTATCTATGTAATTCGGTTTTGCTTATAAGCCAAACGATGTGGTTTCAGGTTCATTGATTTCCTATAACAATCTATGATTTTCATCCTGCAATGCCGTTAGTGAGTCTAAAATCCCATTATATGGATGCGCTATAAAGTGTCTCGGTGGACATCTGGATCTTTTCATATTCTGCAGAGACTCCCATGAATCTCTCAATTTCTGTGGCATCGGATTGCTGCCGGAAAGTACGTGAATGTACTTGAGGCTGTTGCCAACATCAGGAAACGCCCTTCGAAAAGGGTTTCCAGTGTCTACAGCTTACATCCTGGCGTATGACAGCCTCGTTTCCCCACACTTTATACCCAAGATTTCCTATCATATTAATAACCCTTAATTTGGTCCTTAGACAGAAGTATGTTTTTTCTATCCTTCATGCATATTAACCAACAAACTGCATAACTTGGCAGTTTCATAAAGGAAAGATTTATTAGTCAGTCCCCACATTTCTGTTGAGCTGTTTAGGGTTGAGTAATAATAATTTACATAACAAGGCAGGAATACGTCCTAAATATAGCAAACGCTCAGTCAGGCATTAATGTCCTAAATATAGCAAGTATTTGGCTATATTTGGTTATTCCTTCTTTTCCTCTCAAATTTGTTGACAGAACTGCATTTTTCTCAAAGACAAGTTTTAAACCTGTTCATAACCTATCTCTCCCCCTGTTTTCACCCTTGTTCGGAAAGCCTTTCTTCCTTCTGAGATTAGACAGTTCCCTACCTCCTTTTATAGTTTTCATTTTTATTTTTTAATATTTAAGTTCATTCATTTATTTTGAGACAGAGACAGAGAGAGAGACCACAACGGGGGAGGGGCAGAGAGAAGCAGAGACAGATTCGAAAGCAGGACCCCACACCACCAATGCAGAGCCCAACGCAGGGCTCGAACTCAAGAATCGAGAGACAATGATGGGCTCCGGGATCAAGAGTCAGATGCTTGGGACGCCTGGGTGGCTCAGTCGATTGAACATTCGGCTTTGCCTCAGGTCATGATCTCAAGGTTTGTGGGTTCAAGCCCCGCGTCGGGCTCTGTGTGACAGCTAACTCAGAGCCTGGAGCCTATTTCAGATTCTGTGTCTCCCTCTCTCTCTCTGATCCTCCCCTGCTCACACTGTCTCTCTCTGTCTTTCAAAAATAAAATAAAAAACATTAATAAAAGATAAATTTTTTAAAAAAGAGTCAGATGCTTAACCAACTGCACCACCCAGGTGCCCCTATTTTTCAATTCTAAATATTAAAACCGTAAACATTTGGAACCTACTTGACTCTATGGGATGCGGTGAAAACTTTCTTTGGCCTGATTTTCCAACCAATCATTCTAATGTCCTGTGTTAATTTAGCATTTTCTCAGGGACAGAGGGTCTACTTACATTTTTATCTCAAGCCTACTGTAGAGTATTTTACATGTGTTAATAAGACAATGCAAATTTCTTAGATATGTTTCTCACAGTTATGTGCATTCTTACCCACTTCTCCCTTGAGATAAATTTCATTTAAAAATTTCATAATAAAAGGTCAGATTTCAACTGAGATGTCTTAAATAAATGAGCTTTTGCAGTATTTTGATAGATTTTTTAATGTGTTATTATATACTCTATATTAATATAAGATTGTGTCTTTTCCTGCAAGGTCATGAGTTGTGTTTCTTTTTATAAGCATCTTTCTGCATGAGAAATGGGCTGATCTTAGGGGCACCTCAGGAGCTGAATCAGTTAAGCATCTGTCTCTTGGCTTTGGCTCAGGTCATGATCTCCCAGGTCATGGGATTGAGCCCCTGCATCAGGCTCTGCACTGACGGTGTGGAGCCTGTTTGGGATTCTCTGTCTCCCATTGTCCCTGTCCCTTCCCCATTTGTGCTCTCTCTGTCTGTCTCTCTAAAAATAAATAAACATTAAAAGAAAAAGAGTGGTCTGATCTTGTCTGCATAAAAGTCTTGAACACTTTTGCTAAATATTTTGTTACCTACCTAATTTTAAGCTTTTTAACAGATTGTATTTTCTGAGAACATTATCCATAGTTGCATCTCTAATTTATTTTTCTTTTTCTAGTGTGCTGACGAGAGCTTCTACAGCAACACTTGGCACTGTTTCTGGTTCTTGCAAAAGGAAACGTTCTACAGAACAGCTTTTCCTAGGTCGTCCTCAGAACTCTGCTTTTTCTGGTTCTGCTGGATGTTTTATGAACACATGGGGGCTTTTCTATTCAAGAGAAGGTGCACCAGGCAGCCTGAAGCAGAAGTTCGCCACATCTACGACCAATCTTCCCGACTCTGAAGTATCAAGTGTGTTGTTTGGTTGAGAACGGGTGTTGAATAAATCCAAGACCTGTCTCAGAAAGCTGTGAGAAGCCAGGGGTCAACCATCCAGAAATTCTGCAAGACTTCGGCTCAACCATGGGTAGCTGGGAATCAACGACAGTGCAGTATTTACACCACGGAAATGGACAAATCAAAGAGTGCTTGAGAGCTGATTTGCTCAGCCTACCCAGGATGTCTCATTCATGCGTTCATTCAGTATTTTTTGAGCAGATTCTATGTGTCAGACACGCTGGAAAAAGCATGATAAAAATTTTAATAAAGGGAGAAAGATTCAACAGAAATCAGTTGATGCACATGGTTGCAGTAAGTATTATACAGAAGAACTTTCAAGTTTCCTTAAGGACACGATGCATCAGCTTGGACCTTGTCACTTTCTAGAACTTTCCACCCACCCCATAAACATATAAACAACTCGTTCCTGACTGGAGAATCTACATCAAATACAGAGAGGCTCCTCCTTTTGTTTTAAACAGCTCTTACCACAGTAAACAGAACTCCCTTCTGGAGGCATATCCAAGCCACAGAATTGAGTAATAAAGGTTTCCTACTCTGAGCGAGATCTGGGATCAAAGAGACAGGGAAGAACGTTTATGGTGGAATCCACAGGGGACCCTCAGTGCCCACTGTCTCTCCAAAGATACACCGTGTTGGAGCGCCACACATTCACCTCCCGAGATGACAACATGCCTCCAACTCTGGCCCTTTGGGTTTCCGGAAAGATCATTCTCTCTTTGTACCAGACTGCTCTATAGAAAAGACAATAAAGGAGTTCCAAATGGTTTGGAAAAAGGAATAAAATAAAATCATAACTTGGAATCACTTATATTCTTTCACTTCCCACTCAAATTCTGCATCTGTGTGTATTTAACTTCTTGGAAACATTTGTTTTCCTTTCCTGGACTCTGTCTTGTGTTGGTAAGCAACTCACGGTAGCAACCCGTGTTACTTTACCAAGGGTCTATGTGGCGAGGGCGCCATTTTTATTTTTATTTATTTTTTGGTATTGTAAAAGCTGGTGAAATCTCAGGCTCATGTGTTTACAGAGTGGGTTTCCTTTTGAGATCAAACCTCTGTTCTCACTACA
Organism: Suricata suricatta; assembly: GCF_006229205.1. NCBI lineage: Eukaryota > Metazoa > Chordata > Mammalia > Carnivora > Herpestidae > Suricata > Suricata suricatta. Next base: position 1,432,387 of record NC_043717.1, on the reverse strand, counting down.
AGGCTACAAGGTTGGTCCAACTTGTGTGGCGCTTTTAAGCTAGAGACACAGGATGGTTCAGTATTTTTACATATATGTGTGTATTGTTTATTCCCATTTCCCCATATTTAGTGAACATTTGCTATTAAGAAGTCACTATTTAGAGGCGTCTGGGGGGCTCAGTTGGTTAAGCGTCCGGCTTTGGCTCAGGTCATGATCTCGCGGTTCGTGAGTTTGAGCCCCACTTCGGGCTCTGTGCTGACAGCTCAGAGCCTGGAGCTGCTTCTGATTCTGTGTCTCCCTCTCTCTCTCTGCCCTTCCCCTGTTCATGCTCTGTCTCTCTCTCTCAAAAACAAACGAACAAAAATATAAGAAGTCAGTATTTGGTGGAGAAAATAAGTCAGATACCCCAGTAACCCCAATGACAAGTGTAGACTTCCTACTAAATGGTCATTAACAGGATTAGGTGGGCAAGTGATAAATGGGAAATGATCTTGGATGAGAAAGGGGGTCTTAGGAAGAGAATCCCTCAAGGGTGGATTGGAGGTATGGAGCAAATATTTAGAAATGACAAGCTGGGGCGTCTGGGGGGCTCAGTCGGTTAAGCCTCCGGCTTCGGCTCAGGTCATGATCTCATGGTTCGCGGGTGTGAGCCCCGCGTTGGGCTCTGTGCTGACAGCTCGGGGCCTGGAGCTTGTTTCTGATTCTGTATTTCCCTCTCTCTTTGCCTCTGCCTGTTCAGGCTCTGTCTCTCTCCATCTCAAAAATAAATAAAACCGTTAAAAAAAAGAAAGAAAGAAATGACAAGCTATCCACTTACGATCAGCAGATTCAGAAAAAAAAACGTTAAACATTTTTTTGGTTGATTTTCTTATTTTCATGTACCTTTTTGGGGCAGTTATATATCTATTAATATGCTCTGAGCCAAAGATACAAAGAGAAGGAAGGTGTGAGTGGGGGGCAACGATCTTGGGATACTGTGCATCCACAATCACGATGTGGAGTCTGGGCCACGCACTCCAGAAGGTTAAGCTGCACATTTTGATCTCGATTTCAAGATCTCGTCATCATAACGCAGAGCATGTGCTGATTACAGATCACTGAACTGTTATTAGCCTCTTCTGAAACGTCTGTTAGTTGGCCCACGTCAAGACAATAAAACACCAAGCGAGAAAACCTGCGTATTGATGCAAAGCCCCGCAGAGTGCACCCAGAGCACCGTGGCCCAGGGGCAGAGGCCCAGCTGCCTGCAAACTGGGCGCTGGGAAACGGAGGACCCCGGCTGACTTGTTCCACCAGCGGTCGCCTGGAGGGCCCTGGGGCGTCAAGAGGATGCCCAGAAACACAGCCTCCTCTGCCCAGGTGTGTGCAAGAAAGAATCGGAGAGGTCCAAAGGCAACAGTGGGACGCAGAATTGCCTCTGAGCCCGGGGCCGTGATTCAGACCTTCCCCTGCTAAGTCTCACAACCACAGACACCAGTAGGAGAAAAATGGTGCAGAGCGGAGGAGTCACACGTCTGTTTGCAAACCCCGGGATGCCAGCAAAGGAGGGGAGACTCGGCAGGCACGAGGTTCCATGACCACAGGGGTTGATGGTCAACGAGGTGAGCCCCGTTCTCCTTAGTGTAGAGGTTTCATCGTGCTTCCTACGGTCTTGGCGCCCACAAGCCAACTGCGGACTGCCATCCAAGGTGCCAGGATAAATGAAGAAGCTGGACTTGTCCGGGCTTGGGGAGCCGCTTTCGAGCTCAGGGTGGAGCCCAGGAAAGCCTGCACTTGCCCCGAAAGCTCACCAAAGCCCTTTTTGCATGCCTGTCAAGTGAATCACGCTAGAGCGAAATCACAACAGCAAAGCAGAGGACGGGCTGAGTTGCGCCGTGTGCCGTGGCCGTCTGCTGGAGTTGTATTTTATTTCTCGGGGACCGTTAACCATGGTAACGCAGAGGAAGGGTCAGGCAGAACCAAAAGTGCTGCCCTAAGTTTCGGAAAACCCTCTGTTATAATTTTCTTATTTAATCGAGGAACCGCATACGCGACGGTTACTGAGACATTCAAACAAAAGTCATAGGACCAAAGTGTGCACCGCTTAACATTTCCCTTAAAAAAAGAAAAAGTAAATTGAATTTTTTAAACCATCTTCAAATGCCCTCTCATTTTATTTTTCAGTGTTGGTCTACTCATCTGCCTTAGGTCTGATTTCACTTCTGAGAAAGTGCTCTGAACAAACCTATGGCGTGAGCCCTATTTGGGGGCAATAATGCAATAAGGTGAGATCTCAGGCCAAGTTGTGCAGAGGGAAGCGTCCACTGGAACCTGCAGGGGACTCTGGAGGGAAAGTTTGCAGCAGGGTCCGTTCCTACCACTTGGTCCGAGAGCTGAAGTACATTCACACCTCTCTGCAGGTGAGGGAGACCGTTCCGGAAGCTCAGTTCAGTTTTCTGCAGAGGGTCCTGGCTGGGAGAAGCAAAGCACACGGGTGTCCAGGGAGGGGGCACAGAACCAGCTCAAGGGACTTCCCGCACAGTGGGCGAGCGCTGAACGTTTCCCATATGCCACCCTCTCCTCCGCCGCTGCAAGCTTCAGTCTTCAGTGCGGGCGTTGGAGTGCTTCTGTCCACATCCAACCCTGAACTCTTTGGAAATGCCCCTTTCTGAGACACAAGTCATTTCTTCGGGACGAAACTCCTCCGTCTCTGTCTCTTCCTTTCTTCTGAATTTTTCCTTGCCTCAGTTGCTACAAATGTGGTCCAGGATCAACAGCCTTGGCATCACCTTGCCGGAAATAGAGACTCACGGGCTCCTCCCCAGACCTGCCCCATCAAGGTCTACATTTCCACAAGATCTTCAGGGATTCCTGGGCACCCCAAGCTTTCACACACATGGTCCTGGGGCATCCACCTGTTCTGGGCATTTCCTCACAGCCAATCTTCAGAGTCTTTCTGGGGAAGCTCTACTCTGCATAAATCAACTAAGGATACTCCAGCATGTGGCTTATTTTTATGCCTTCACATAATTTGTATATATTTTTCTATTAAAAAAATTTTATGTTTATTTTTGAGAGAGAGCATGAGCAAAGGAGCAGCCGAAAGAGAGGGACACACAGAATCCGAAGCAGGCTCCAGGCTCTGAGCTGTCAGCACAGAGCCCGATGCGGGGCTCGAACCCACAAACTGTGAGATCATGACCTGAGCCAAAGTCAGATGCTTAATGGACTGAGCCACTTAGATGCCCCTAATTTGTATACATTTCAAACACAGGTTGGCATTGTTTTAACTCTGCATTTTGACCTTCATCAGCATAGGAATTTCCTCCTCATTAATCAACATGTTATTTTCACAAGCCAGCTCCCCAATAGTCAGATATGTCTAGTTTCTACATTGGGATCCATTTTTCTGAGATGTTTTGCATGCAAGATAAAATTTCATGTTCCTTCTAATTTGTGAATATACTCTTCCTTCCTTCCTTCCTTCCTTCCTTCCTTCCTTCCTTCCTTCCTTCCTTTCTTCCATAAAGGTTTGGCCAGTTTTCCTCAAGCTTAGTCCCTAGATTTAGGGATTGTGAAGACATGAACACGAACATTACATTGGTACCCGCACAGCCCACCACACATGTGTGGTTATTTGGACCCGGTAGACAGCCTTTGGCCACTGAGCACCTAGATTCATTCTCGAACAAGGTCAAATAATGTTCATACTGCAGGTCCACAGCACCCCACATTGAGAACCATCGAGGTAGCGCCCAGAATCTGACATCTTGGAAACTCGGGGATCAACCGTCAGGCTGGAGCAGTGGCAAACGGAAATGCTGACTCTTTCCTGAGATTGCAGGTAACAGACTCAAGTGCTTGCTTCCCAAGCAAGAGCGACGTATGTGCACTTAGACATGGGGGTTACGCCGTTTGCTTTTTCGGATTCTCCCTGAGGGTGAGGGCTGGGTGATAGTTCGTTCCCCTTTGTCTGATTTGCTGAAGGATGAGAAATTCTGGTGCCTGCCTGTCTCTCTGGCATCTCTACGTGCTGGGCGTGGATGTCACTTGCACCCCAAATTGTCCCCAGAGCCACAAACAGGAAGCTTGAAGAGACAGCTTGACGGCCCTTGGTGACTCTGTCTCTGACGCTCACCACAGGCTTGACGGGTCTTTCATGACAACCAGAGGAAAGAGAGGAGTCTTCTGCCCTCCAGATGGGCACGCACGGCCTCCATGCTTTGCACGGAGCAGCACAAGTCATCCAGGGGACCCAGTGGCCTGGTCTGTGGACACCCTGGCAGGCTGAACCCACAGCACTAGAGCTGGAACCCAAGCATTCTGCACCTGGCATCGCCAAGGGGGGAAAATCCTCCCCGTCTCTCAAATGCCTGGAAACGAGAAGGCCAGAAAACCCTACTGCTGTACCAATGGGAGTGCATTTCGGCACAAAAGTCGGCTTTCTTTGGATATAGAAAGTCTTCCTTCTTTGACGGGGAATTTCAGATCCCTGGTGAGTCCTCAGCTTTCCCCCATTCTTACACAGCCCTTGTTTCTAGGCTCTGAGGGGGCTGTGGCTCATGGGGGTCACCGTCCAGCAGCATCCATCTGCCATGAAAGAGGAAGGAATGGGTGGTGGACAAACGGAGTCTCTATGGAAGAGTTCACTTAGGACTCAGGCGGGCATGAGCAAAGAGCCACAAAGCCTTCTGTTCTGGTTTCTTCAACCATTAAGGACTCTTTTTTGACAAAGGGGCACCGTGACTCCGTCCCTCTCTCTCTCTCTCTCGCTCCCCCCTCCACACTCATTAAAGATTTACAGTCTTAGCATGTTATTCCAACGTCTCGTACCAACCCCACTGCCTGCCCACACATACAGCCATTAATTGTGGAAAATGTGTCTGTAACGGAACTCTTTCCTGGCAGCCCCACAGAGCCACACAGGCATTTCTTATAAACTCCCGAACGTGGGCGCCTTTTCTCCGGGTTGCTTTTTCTCTTGAGCCACAGAGCGAGGGCCCGTGCCTCCCTGTCAGTGCAAGTCCTTGCACGCACGGCTGCTCTGTGACATTTCTTTGCTGTGTCCCATGGAGCCTCTTCTCCTGAAAACATAAACACCAGGCTATTTCAGACACAGAGCAGGGATGGCAGGCTGCTGCATGCCATGTGCTGCCAGGTCCGTTCGTTGCCTTTGCATGGACCCATGATTGAGAAGCACAAGGCCACCTTGGAACGCAAGCCCCTCCGGGGATTAGCTGGGTGACGGAGCAATCGGAAAGACTAAGCCAACAGTCAATCAAGCATCCACTTGGCACGGCCGTAACATCATGGCGGAACTCGGCGCTTTCCTAGCAACGCCAAAGGCAAAGTGCACCAACCACATCATCATGAACATTGCAGAGAGCCCCAAGGAGACACAAATCCATCAACAGGACGGATGTCTGTAGGCAGGACAGATGCTGGAAGCTTCCCACACTCACCAGCCACACTTGGGCATGAAGAGGGGTCTTCCCATTGGATCTGTAACTCATCTCATGATTTTGGCGTGTGACGGAAGGCAGTTTCCAGTGATGGAAACAGCTTCCTTTTCAACACCAGCAGTCTGATGACAAACTGGTGCCCTGGGCTCCTGTCTCAAGGGCGTGGTAAAGTCAAGGCTGAACACGACTGGCCTGGCCCAACGCCCTTGTTGAAAGACGGTTATCCAACGGGGGACGAGCATCATGGATGAAACACAGTGAGACTCATGGGTTCCAGGTGTGGAATGAACAGGTCAAGGGATGAAAGGAACAGAGGGAATGTAGTCAGTGGTAGCGCAAGAGCGTTGTGTGGTGACAGGTGGTGCCTATCTTTGTGGTGAGCACAGCAGACACTTGCTGCATCCGTATGTTCTAGACCTGAAACCACTGTAACAGTCCGTGTCAAGTACACTTCAAAAAATATATATATATATATATGTATTTCCTTGCTTACATCTCTCATTATTCAGTAACATAATATGCCATGAAATCTTCGGGATACCTTCCTTACCAGTGGGGATCCTCCATTTCCTGCCCCCCCCCCCCGTTTATGCCTTCCAATTCACCCTGATGGGCAGCCCAGGCAGCTCAGTCGGTTAAGTGTCCAAGTTCGGTTCAGGTCATGATCTCACAGTTTGAGAGTTCGAGCCCCACATCGGGTTCTGTGCTGACAGCTCGGAGCCTGGAGCTGCTTCCGATTCTGTGTCTCCCCCTCTCTCTGCTCCTCCCCTGCTCATGGTCTGTCTCTGTCTGTCTCTTTCTCAACAATAAATAAGCATCACATTCACCCTGAGCTGCCTGTCTGCTCCCTCACTTTTCTCTGCACCCTGAAAGTCTCACTGTGTTCCAGCAGCACATGCAGAGTCTACGTATTTCTTTGCCTGGAAACTTCTTGCCTAATTTCTCCTTCTTGCACGTTCCAGTGTGTTCTCTGACTGCTGGTACAAGGTCACGTCTTCCATTAACTCTCTGTAACACCCACCCAGCTATGTTTCGCCTTATTGATTTTCCCTCTCTGTCTGAGACTTAAGGGTTTCTGTTTTCATTTACTTTCATGTTTCTAACACCTCGTGGACTTCCTTGGCACAGAACTCTGCATATTTCATGGCAATATGGATCTTGATTCTATGAATAATTGTCTTCTTCTCTCCCGGGTGAGGTACAAAGGACACGTCACAGATCTTGCTCTCAAGGGTCTGAGGGCCAAGAGACACCCAGAATGGGGTACAGCCAATGGCAGAAATATATACTTCCTGTTATATATTTATATAT